>NW_026596064.1:10881736-10916153 GCF_907164565.1 Psammomys obesus
TCAATGGGGCCCTGTCTGCCTGCCCTGGGAATTCAACAGCTAAACAGCTCTGCCGGCTTCCTTTGGTGAGCTGATCCTTTAGGCTGGCTTGTTGGCTGTCCTAAGGCTGCCATGATCTAGGTAGGGTTTGAGCCTTGACTCGAATTTTGAAGTTTGAAAGGGCTAGGAATATAAGAAACTGTCCTTATTCACTATGGAAACTAGTAAACTTTTTTTTCTTCTTTTTTTAAAGATTTATTTATTTATTATATACAATGTGTGTTTGCATGTACACCTGCAGAAGAGGGCACCAGATTTCATTATAGATGGTTGTGAGCCACCATGTGGTTGCTGGGAATTGAACTCATGACCTCTGGAAGAGCAGCCAGTGCTCTTAACCTCTGAGCCATCTCTCCAGCCCCACTAGTAAACTTTTTATTTAAAAATTTTACTTTATGTGTGTGGATGTTTTTCCTTCTCACATGTCTTTGCATCACACGCATGCCTGGGGGTGGGAAGTTTAGTTCCTGCTACTGACTGTTGACTTATGACGTCTCATGACAATTTGGGACTCTGCCAGCAGGAAGTCCATAGCTAGATGTGCACTTTGATCTTCAGAATAGAAATGTGGGTCAAAAAAACCAACCTGTTTTCTTTATAAAGTGACCCAGTATCAGGAACTTATTAATAGTCATAGAAAATTAACTAATATACTGGCCTCGTAGCCTAGATAGCAGATTATCAGTTATATTTGGGGTGGGCTAGGGAGAGACTTCTCCCTGCTGGGATCTTATCACTAAGGAGATGGGTGTGACAAGAGGCCAGGGAGAGACCAATCCCGTGGGCTCCAGCCGCACAGGCCATCTCCTTCCACCCACTCCTCCTAACCCATTGGCCAGGAGGTGTCACTGTTAACCTGAACAGGGAAGTTCTAACACATGCTGACCAACAGTTACTAATGGAAACATAACACAGGCGGAGGGGACCTCTGCAGCCTTCCCTTCCTGAGGATTACAGGGGGACCCGAAGCTGCTCCTGTGAAGAGCATTGCTTTGGCTGATTTAATAGCCATCTTATTACCAGCCTGGTCTGGGTTTGATGTGACCTTCAGTCACCATGGCGCTAACTCAGACCTGAGGTGACACTATATGATCTAGGCCGGAGTTTGAGCTAACCTTGAATGGGCAAGAATGAGGGGTGTCTGTGTAGTCTTCATTTGCTCTTTGTGTGTGGTTTTGTTGTTTTGGTTTTTAGTTAGTGTGTTCGTTTGTTTCAGCAGAGTCTTCTAGCCCAGGCTGGTGGGGAACTTGTTATACGGTCCTGGTTGACGTCTCTCTTGCAATTCTCCTGCCTCAGCTGCCCAAGTGCTAGGATTACAGGCGTGTACTACCCTGCCTGGAATTGTGTGTGTGTGTGTGTTAATGTTTTAAGCAGGGCTGCAGAAGCCACCTGCATACACTGTGAGTGCCATCGGGGTCGTGACCACCACGGATGGATGCTTTGCTAGGTGTCAGACACCTGGATGAGTTTGAAGCCCCCACCCCAACCCCCCTGTTGCCCTGCCCTCCCAGGGCCCTCCTCCACCAGGCAGGTATGTGGCCTGCCCTTCCCACACAGCTGAGGACAGCTGTGAAGGTGAGCCAGCACAAAATTATAAACTCACCTAAAACATTACATCCTTCTGTGGCTTTGAAAACTCAGCCGCACAGTTCCTGAGTATGAGGCTTTTGCAGATGATGTCACGAGGTTAGATGTACCTTCCCCTGGTTATGTCGCCAAGTCAGCTCCCTCAGTGCTTGCTGTCCAGCCTGGTTTGAGGAGCACTGGTTTAGCTCAATGTTGCCTGTCACATGGGGATGGCTGCTCATTTATGGTTGCCCTGTGAGCTGCTGCTATGCCTTGGCTCCCGGCTTTCCGTCACATGAGGCTGTAGCTTGAGCAGGGCCTAGTCGGCTAAACTTCAATAGCTTGACCACGCTCCCAAGTGCAAGACGCTGAGCATGCACTTTGTATTTCAGAGCCACCAGGAGGAAGCGGATTGTCCTACAACTTGCTGCCACGATGCTGGCTGCTCGTCTCTCCAGACCACTGGCACGGCTCCCAGGAAAAACGCTAAGTGTCTGTGACAGAGAAAATGGGTCAAGGTAAGCAACCAAAGGAAGAGTTGGCCTTGAAGACCATGCTTTTCGCAGGTCGGTCCTGAATGTCCTCAGTGCCTGACAGACCCCAGCGAAGGCAGCCTCACATGCTCAGAAGTCAGGCGCTTCCAGGGCTCACAGGGGAAAGCTTCCTAACTGCCTTCTAAACCCCTTTGCATGTGCTGGATTGTAGATCAGGGACAGAGCACTTGCCTAGTGTACACATGGTTCCTGATGACTGCAAAAATGAGCAACCCTTTTTATCTGATTTTTTTTTTTTTTTTTGGACAGGGTTTCTTCTGTGGAGCCCTGGCTGTCTTGGAACTCACTCTGTAGACCAGGCTGGCCTCGAACTCAGAGATCTGCCTGCCTCTGCCTCCTGAGTGTTGGGATTAAAGGTGTGTGCTATCACTGCCACGCTCTGGAATACTTTTATAATTATATAAAAGTTGCAAATGCAAAGGACACCTAGATCCTCCTCAGTCAACTTTCTTAGCCAGTCACAGCATATAAAATCTTGTAGTGATGAACATCAGGAAATTGCCATGGAGATGACAAGCTACAGGCCTTATCCAGCCTCCACTAAATGGCCTGTGATGGATCTTTTATACAGCGCAGAGTTTAGCCCCTGCCACTGCCATTGCATTTAGTTAGTGTGTCTCCTTAGCCTTTTCCCCATCAGCAGCAATTCTTTGTCGCCTTTGGTCAGTCTTGACACTGGAAGACCGCTCGCCAGCTATTCTGAAGCCTATCTCTGCTGGTGTAGAGCGTGTGTGTATCTGTGTGTCGGTGTGTGTGTCTCTGTGGTCAAATACAGATTAGCACATTGGTGAAGAGCTTGTAGAAGCGAGGTGCGCCCTCCTTAGCTTTTCGCCAATGTCCACGTGACTCATTTCTTTGGTCTTTTCACATTTACACTTTTAAGTAAATGCCCCAGACATCCCTGAACTGCTTGTGTGCTTTTAGAAGAATTATTAAATCAGTACAGGCTAAACAAGCAGATCTTCAGTATTTTGGAGACACCGTCTTAACCTTGTTGCCCAGGCCCCCACTTTAGCCTGTGAGTGCTGGGGCTGGGTGTGTGTAGCCACACTCAGTAGATCTGTTCCGGGGGGGATTCCAAGGACAGGTAAGATAGATACACTTCTCCTGGTTATAGTTAAGGGACGTGAAACAGAATGTCAACAGCCAGACAGTTGCTGTTGGGAACAGCAGGCAACCAGTCTCTGAGATTGTTCTTCAAATATATATATTTTTTTCTGTGAGATATTTCAAATATCTTTTGGAGAAAGACACCTCAGAAGTGACAGTGTTCACTCCGCCAAGATTCCCAGCTTTCCCATTCACCTTGATTCTCTCCTGGAGGAGCTGCTCAAAATTGGCAGCATCCATGATCCCATCTTCTGCGGTCAACTTCAGAACTTCAGAACTTTATCTATCTATCTATCTATCTATCTATCTATCTATCTATCTATCTATCTATCTATCTACTATTTATTTATTTAGGCCACAAGTGTTTTCATAGGTGGCATGATGGCAGACGAGGCAAAAAGTGCCTTTTTCTTTTTAGTCCATCATTATTTATTTGTACAAATCCTTGAATGTTACAACATCAGGAATTCTGTGTCCAATGGCTTAAGCAGGAAATCTGGCAGGAACCACTGTTTGCATGGGCACAAATTACACGTCTTCAAGAACTGCTTTTGTCCATTTTGCTGTCAGGATTCTGCATGGTTTCTGCTTTGTTGCAAAATAAGTGCCACCCTTGCCCAGGGAGAATTCACCTCCATCTTTGGTGTGAGCACTGTGAATTTAGGAAGAGCTGTGCTCATCTGAAGACCATGCCTACGGCCAGGGGAAGTGGCTTGTGCCACAGGCTTCTAGACCTTCTTAGCTTTAGATGTCCTATTCCCAGTGGGCCAGGACACCCCATTCTTCAGGCTTCAGGGATCTAGCACCTTCAGTCCTGTGGCTCCTCCCTCCTGCCCACTTTCCCTTTGGAATCTATAGAAATCACTGGCCAGCAAAGTGTCCATGCTGTTCTGGTGCCTTGCTGAAGGATATAGTGAAACTGCCCAGTTATTTGCCCACCTCTGTTTTTTTTTAAAGCAAGTTATTCATAAAAATAGAGAATCCTGGGCCTGGAGAGATAACTCGGTGATAAAGAGGACTGGCTGCTCTTCTGGAAGACTCATACTCCCAGAGCAACATCCGAGAGGCAGCTCATAAAGGTCTGACTCCAGTTGGAGGGGATCTGATGCCCTCCTCTGGCCCCTGCAGGCACTGCACCAAAGATTTGTCCTTAAAGGGAAGTGGGTCATTAGTTGCGCTTCTGGCTCATTTGAGAGAGAGAAAAGGCGTTCGTTATAAGGACATTCTTGCCTATGTGGCTAAGTGAGGAGTTACTTGGTTATTTCAAGGAGCATGAGGGGCGGGGGCAGAGCTGAGTCAGAATGTCTTACATGCCCCCCAGGATAAGGTATCAGTAGAGGCCCAGAGGGACAGCAGCTGCCAAAGGAGACTGGCCCCAGGGATGACTTTTGCTAAGAACCAGACACAGGGTCTTCAGGGAAGTCTTTGGCTTGATTGGTTTGCCAAGGGCTTCATGCTCCAGTCCTCCCGGAGGGTGAATCCTGCTGATCTCCAAGCATCCTTGACAGTAGTAACCTTCCGGCCTTGATGCATTTTGAATGTGTCCATTGATGGGAGTCACAGCAAGCCGTGTGGCTTTGGACAGCTCTATATACAGTAGCGAGTGGCAACGCTTTGTCCTGTAGAGGCCACCCTCTGTTCCCGGGTCCACCTCTGCGTTCGCAGTCACATCTCCCTCTGGACACCACGCCACCCGGTACCCATCCCCTTGCCACCCTTTATTCCATCTGTGTGGTGGCCCCCTGAGCGGTAATCCTCGGCCTGTGTTCCTTCTCAGGAAGCACAGCCACCACGGCCCACGGGCCTCAGCAGGGGTCTCACAGGACACGTTCAGGTGAAAACTTCCTGAGGAGTGGCTGGCTATGCCACACACACACCTTCCCCCATAGCACTGGAGATCTGCTCCACTTAAGGACTCAATGGCCCCAGTGGCCCTTGGGTTTAGGAGTATCTGGGTGCACCAGAAGATAGGGGTGCCTCCAGCAGATAGCTTACTGACATGTTCCCATCAGGACACTACCACTCATACCCTGCAGTAGTGACGGGCCCAGGGAGGGAGGAAACCTAACAGCCCATGCCTTGGTTTCAGCTGTGTAGACATGGGTGCCGGTGTTTTCACCTGCCCATCCTGGGTTAGAATACCTGCTTTTGGTAGCTACGTGACACTGGAGATTCCTGACTGTCCCCTACCCCAGAGGCCACTGTAGAACTGTCCTTCTCCCAAGCTGCACTCGGGTCATGCTGTGCAATCTTCTAACCCAGTCTTAACTAGATACAGCCCACTACACCGACCTGTGGAAGTCTCCCCTTGGCGGAAAGTTGAGTTACTGGTTACCGTGCTGGTTCACGATGGGAGCAATAACACAGGTTAAAAACTCTGAGCGGTAAGAAAGGGCAAAAGCCAGAATGATGCCTGGGTCATCCTGGAAGGCCTCTTCTATATGGCCTGAGGTTTCTGGTTGCGAGCGTTCAAATGAGCGGCGGTGTCTGCCACAGGCCCTTGGCATGGAGCTGCTGTCTGCCTCACCGTGTGGATTCTGCTTTAATTGGTCATGAGCAAGGGCCCCACGATAGATCTCACACAGGTGTGGGAAGCCTAGAAAATTGAAGTCAGAGCAGATGAAACACGGCTGTCAGGGATGACCGGAGGTGGCAGAGAGCCAGGAAGAGCCCAGCAGGACACTCATGCCAGCTGGAGCTGTCCCGTGCTGGACAGAGGCTGAATCACCATCTGTTGGGCTCTGCCTTTCAGGGTGGGTGCAGAGGGTTTGGGGCCATGAGTTCTCTGGCTATGTAAAAATGTGCCACTGACTGTGTGTGGTAGAGCCCAATGCCACATACTCACTCATGCTCTATGACGACATAGACACCACAAATTGTACTTGTTTTATTGTTTTTGTGTGTTTTTTTTTCTTAATTTTAATTTTTAAATTTTCTTTTGTGGTGGTGGACATGGGACATGAGTGTGCTCGGGGTGCCTGATGTGAAATTTCCAAAGATTATGTTGAAAAATTATTTTGGAAAACACACACACACACACACACACACACAAAGGAGGACTAGCAGGAAAGATTTTTATGCTCTGTGATCACAAAAGCTTCTAGAGCATCTGAAGGATGTTTGAAGTTCAGCAGTGAAAGAAGGAAATGTCCACAGAGCATGGACAAACACAGACAGGATGTGTGTGCTGTGCTACGGTCCGAATGCCCTGTAGCCCCCGTGTGCACACGCTGACACCCTGCTCCCATAGAGCTGGTGTATCGTGGTTCTCTAGAGGAACAGAGGAGGAGGGCTTGTGAAAGGGTGTGTTAGATTGGCCAGTCTCAACAATGCCTACGTACACATCAGAGAGCCAGGGACCCCAGTAGCTGCTCAGACCATAAAGTGGCAGTCTCAAACCAGTGCCGGAGGCCCGGAAGACCCCTTGATCGTCACCGGCTTTTCGTCTGCCTTGGAAGGGAGAGGAAGCTGGGGTTGGATAAAAGCAGTAGTGTGCACAGCGAGGGCAGGCGGGCAGCACTGCTTTCCCCTCAGACAACTTTGTGTAGGAGCTCTTTGAGCCGGCTTTGAGGGTAGCTCCTCCTCCATGAGTGAATCCTTTCTGGAAGCACCCTCACAGACAGAGCTTGTGAATCCTGGCTTGCTTCCAAATCCTGTCAAGTTGACAGTTCAAAGCCACCATGCCAGCTGGTGTGAGGTCTGGCCTTACAGGGTGTTGGGTCATAGAGGCTGCTTGTCAGTGGGCTAATGCCTTAGAGATAGAGGTCTAAGAAACACACACCATCCCGTTCTGCCAACTAGAGTCACAGTAGAAATTGTCAACCTAGGAAGTTGGCTGTCACATCTGGAGCTGCCCAGATTTCAAAACTGTTACGTTTTCACCCTTTATAAAACCACTGTGTTAGCCGGGTGGTTGGTGACACACGCCTTTAGTCCCAGTACTTGGGAGGCAGAGGAAGGCAGATCTCTGTGAATTTGAGGCCAGCCTTAATACAGAGTGATTCTAGGACAGCCAGGGCTACACACAGAGAAACTCTGTCTTGAAAAACTAAACAAACAAACAACAAAACAAAACTAATAATAATCCATTGTATTGTTTGTAAGTCACCCTTATTATGGTATTTTATTAGCCGTTTGGCCTGACACAGGTGTTAGATAATAAAAGAGATGTTCGGCATCCTTGGTTATTAGAGAATTAAAAATTAAAACCACAGTAAGATAATCATATGTGGTTTTCAACATGCCTAAAATTAAAAAGCAGTGGCCAGGCATGAAATGATATGACTGTAATCTCAGTAGTTGGGGGTGGCTGAGACAAGAGGATGCTGGCCGGGTTGAGCCAGTCTGGTCTACATAATAAGTTCCATGCTAGCCTGGCCTGCATGAGGTCCTGTCACAGTAGACAACAGTAACAAATAAACACACCTTTAAAAATAGTGAGGATATCCAATTGTGGGGACTATGTGGAGAAAGTGGGTCCTCATACATCTCTGCTGGGAATGCAGTATGCTTCCATGGCTCTAGAACTGTAAACAGTTCCCCGGTTTCTATAATAATGAAGCATGCACCTACCATATGACCCAATGATTGTATTCCTGGGATTTTAGCCTAGAGAAATATGTTTATACAAAATCTTGCCCAGGAATCTTCATAGCAGCTTTATTCATAATAAATCCAAACTGGAAACAACCCAGATGACCTCCAGAAAGTAAACAGTTACACAGTCACCTGAGTTAGAGAGCATGGCTTAGACACAAGAAGCTTGTATCCAACAATCTGGATGAGTTTCCAGAGATCAACATTGAGTGTACAAAGCCTGGCCCAGAAGGCTCTGCGCTGTATGATCCATTTTATAACGTTCTTTTTGTTGTTACTGTTTTGTGGTTTTGAGACAGGATTTTACTCTGTGGCTCAGGCTGGGCAGGAACTCCCAGCAGGTCCTTCCTGCATCAGCCCCCTGAGTGTTGGGATTGTAGATTGAGCCACCGTACCTGGCTTAATGGTAGTTGTAGTGGTAAGGGTAAAGAGAAGGATGCACAAAGTGATGGGAATGTTCTGCATTGTTGCGGTATCACTGCCCGCATCCTGGCTGTGATATTGCACCAATGACTTTGGGCAAGTGGTACCCAATGTCTCTCTACTTGCTTTTCTTTCCTTGTCTCTCCTCCCCATCCCTCCTCTCCCACCTCTTCTTTTCCTTTCCTCTCCTCCCTCTCCCCAGATCCCTCTTTCCCTAGAACTGGGGATTGAATCCAGGGTTTTGCCTAGGATGGGATGGGATAGGAAAGGACTATATCACTCAACTGTATCCACAGCCCTATTTTTACTTTTCATGATAGGGCAGGGTCTAACCAAATTGCCCAGGATGGCCTTGAACTTGTGATCCTCCTGATTCGTCTTCCCAAGTAGCTGTGATTACAAGCCTGCCCCCACCAAGCCCAGCTCTACGCATCCTTTCTTAACAGTGTGTATATCTGTAATTATTTCCAAATAAAAAATTTTAAAAACAATTATCAGGAAGCATCATTGAGCTTACAGAATTAAAACACTGAAATTACAGAAGGCTTTAACTTTTATTTAGAGAGAGAGAGAGAGAGAGAGAGAGTGTGTGTGTGTGTGTTCATGGGAAGGTCAGAGGACAACTTGCAGGAATCAGTCCTCTCTCCTAGCATCCCGTGGGCTCCAGTGATGAATCTCAGGCTGGCAGGCCTGGCAGCAATAACCTTTACCCACTAAGCTATCTCATCAGCCCGCAGAAGGCTCTTTTCTGAAAGCATATGCACACTCTGATTATCCTGGAGCACTGCCCATCTGTGTACCCCAGAAAGTGGGAAGTGAACATTACTGGAGCAGGCCGCACGCCGGTCAAGTTTTCCTATGGCCTTCTAAGAAAAGAAGCCTTTGGGCTGGCTTTCTTCTCAGGAGGGCATCTCCTGTATGGTGGCTGAGGAGGTGGCTGCTGCACTGCCCTCCTGCCTGGCTCCTGGTGGAAAGGGGGTCCCTAGCAGCAGTCTCCAGAGGCTGGAATGGGGAGAAAGTCAGCCTAGGTGGTGATTGAAGGTGTTCTGGGGGTGTTTCTGCCCGGGAGTGGGGTCTGAAGAGAGACTAGGACCTTGCATTCATGGCTTGCTGTTTTCTTGCAGACACATGCTGTTGTTTTACCCAGCCTCCTTCACCCCCGTCACCTGCCGGACTTATGCCAGTCAGGCAGATGCGGTGAGTGGCCGCCAGCTCCCTGGGAGCCATCGGGTTGGGGAGGGCACTTTTGGGACCTTAGGCCTCGAGCCGCGCTCTGAACGGGCCTGAACGGTGTTCAGGACATTCCGAACCACGTTCTCACTTAACCCTTCTTTAAGGCCCTCCTGTCAGTAGGGAGAAGGTCCAGGGAGTTTGTGGGAGGCCTGCTGGGAAGCAGAGAGAAGCTTAGGGGTTCAGAGTGAGGCTCTGGGCTCTCTGCTCCAGGCCTCTTATTAATTGCATCAGACTTTTTGAAAGCATCTGTTTCCTCACTGACGTGCAGTAATCACCATCACGCAATTGTAGTGGTTAGTCGCCTAAGATCATCAGAAAACACAGATATTTACCTTATCGTTTATAACAGTAGCAACATTACAGTTATGAAGTAGCAACAAAAGTAACGTATGGTTGGGGAACATGAGGAACTGGAGTAAAGGGCCGCAGCATTAGGAAGGGTGTTGAATCACAGGTCTCTGGGGTTTTGCTTGGGGATGGGGAGTCATGGGGACAGAGTACCCTGCACTGTCCTGGATAAGCCTGGCTTGGACGAATGTGACAAGGACAGTGAGCATTGTGGAGACTGTAGATGAAGACACTGAGATCCTGAAAGCAGGAGTCCCTTCCCCAGGCAGTGTTGGTGGTGGCGGACTCTCGGTTAGAGCTTGGTCTCCTGATGCTGAGTCTCCGTAGACCTTGGTGCTTGACGTTATCGAGACAGCGAGAACCAACGAGGAGGATGAGGCCTGGTCAGCCGGCATGTGATAGAATCACTGCCTGGAGGACTGGGGAGGGTTGGGAAGGGCTTGCTCGGTAGGGTTTGGTTTTCTACCGCAGGATCCTGGGTTCCTAAATCGGGTCTAACCCTCTAAAACAGGCTAGCGGCAAAGCTGTCCTGGTTACAGGCTGTGACTCCGGATTTGGGTTCTCTTTGGCCAAACATCTGCACTCAAAAGGTTTCCTTGTATTTGCTGGCTGCTTGCTGAAGGTAAGACTGGGTCATTTTCTTCACCGTTGTCCAAGCAGTTACAGTGTGTGCACGTGTGTGCGTGTGCATTCGTGCATGCACTTTTCTAACACTGGTTGCTAAAATAGCCTACACCTTTTCCACTTCCGTTTCATTTGTTCTGCATAGCGTTTTGCATGTGTGCACGCATGCATCCATCCACCAGTCCTTATTATGTCCATCATCGGTTGCTCTGCCATTTGTTCATTTATCAAATGACAATGATGGGCTTGACAATTTGCTAGATGCTGTGGAATAAGACTGGTCCAAGATCCAGTATCTTGGTTAGGGTTACCATTGTTGCGATGAACGCCAAAAGCAAGCTGGGGAGTAAGATTTTTATTTTGCCTACATTTCTGTATCACAGTTCTTCGTAGAAGGAAGTGAGGGCAGAAACTCAAACAGAGCGGGAACCTGGAGGCAGAAGCTGATGCAGAAGCCATGGAAGGATGCTGCTTACTGGCTTGCTCCACATGGCTTGCTCACCTGCTTTCTGATAGAGCCCAGGACCACCAGCCCAGAGGTGGTATCACCCACCATGGATTAGGCCTTCCCACATCAGTCACTAATTAAGAAAAGGCCCTGTAGACTTGCCTACAGCTTTATTTCTGAGAGGAGTTAGGCTTTCCTCCTCTCAGATGACTCCAATTGGGTCGAGCTGACATAAAACTAGCGAGTACAGCCCAGGAGCTCTCTGTCCAGTGTGCACAGTCGCAGCTGAAGAACTAGAAAGCGTTCCCAGCATATCCAAGGATGGTCAGGGGGAGCGCATCGAAGGAAGGATTGGCTTTGACTTGACGAAGGAGGTGACATTTGTTCAGGGCTGTGGGGAATAAGTCATGCTGTCATGGATGGAGACTGGGAGGGGTGTGACCTTACAGACGGAAGGGATGGCCCAAGCACAGCCTTGGAAGTGTAGGGCCAACTGCTTCGAGACATCAGGTGGCATTTAGGCTACATGAAGGGAAGTACTGGGATATGAGACTGCTAATGTAACTACGGCACCGTCCCCCAGTTTAGAGAGTTAGGCGGCCTCCACAGATCACTTTTAGGACATTTCTTTGTCTTAATATTTTCCCTTTTGGTTCTTTTCAGTTATCTCTCTCTCTCTCTCTCTCTCTCTCTCTCTCTCTCTCTCTCACACACACACACACACACACACACACACACACACACACACACACCACACATCCCTCAAGCCCTGGGCAGCCACTGTTTTCCATCTCCCTAGACTTCCCTTCTCTGGGCGTTCCTCATGTTAGACTCAAGGATGCTGGGAATTTTTTTTCCTGTGTCTTTCAGATAGCACACTGTTTTGTTTGTTTTTAGATAGAATCTCACTGTGTGGCTCTGGCTGGGCTGGAACTCACAGAGATCCATTCTCTGCCTTTCAAGTGCTGCGATTAATGCATGCCCCAGCACGCCTGGCCTTAGCATGTTTTTGAGAGCCGTCTACATTGTAGTATGTGTCATAGTTAATTTCTTTGTCTGCAGAATATTACTTGGTTATGTGGCTATACAACAGTACTTTTGCTCATTTACACTCCATATAAACTAGGTACAATTTTTAGAATATTTTTATATGCATGGATGTTTTTCCTGCATACATGTATAACACGTGTGTGCCTGGTGCCCTCAGAGGCCAGAAGAGGGTGTCGGATCTCCTGTAACCAGGGTTATAACTGGTTGTGATTCACTATGTGGGTGCTGGGAATTGAACTCAGGTCCTCTGCAAGAGCAGCAAGAGCTCTTAGTTGCTGAGCTGTCTTTCTAGCCCCAAACTGCATTTTCAACCCGTCCATAAAAATAAAAATAAACTTTCATCCAGGATATTTATTAAAAAACTGGTTGGGTTCTGGTTAATTTTTGTTACTGGGAGCATTCACGTGCATATGTTAGTGTAAGCCTCAGGCTTTACAAGGGATTCAAGTCAGTCCCTACCTGGGCAGGGTCCTAAATTCAGAGCCTGCCCCAGGGTGGGACAGACAGACAGACTACAGCCCTGTCTCCCCCCAGGACAAAGGTGATGCTGGGGTCAAGGAGCTGGACAGCTTGAAGAGTGACCGACTGAGAACCATCCAGCTCAATGTCTGCAACAGCGAAGAGATAGAGAAAGCAGTGGAGACGGTCCGCTCCGGCCTGAAGGACCCTGAGAAGGGTAAGGGCCCCGTGAGACTGCGGGCTTGGTATGTGGTGCTATTCTAGGGCTCCTATCTAACACTGCCCTCTATTTGCTGGCACCCTGGCAAAAGGCTGTATTGTTTAAACTCTTCTTCCTGCTCTGTAAAAGGAAGTGGATTAAATGAAACATGCCTGTGCAGTAGGGCAGTAAAATATGGCCAGAGGCCAGTTTGAAATCTGGAGAGCACAGATGGATGTACTGGTTCAGGCCAGTTCATCCGATGCTCTTTGAATGGCCCACTCTGGGCCAGGCACTGGGCTGAGAGGTGGAGACACGAAGATAGCTAAAGCAGCCTCTGTCCCTGAGGACCTAACAGTGTAGTGAGTGGATTGATTTCACCACCAGGGTGCAGGGCACGGACCGGGGCAGAGCAGCAGGGAAGGGGGCTGAGTGCGGTGCCAGGGGTATGGCAGGGATGGGTAGTGTGGTAAGAGCTAGGAGATCATGTTAGAAGGAGAGCAGAGCGTGCGCAATGATGGTGTCCTGGGGTGTGGCAAATGGTCCTATGGTAAGGTTGAGATTGGTGGTGGCAGCAGGTGAGGTAGGGGACTGTCTTCTTTGCGGAAGGTGCTGGAGAGTCCAGAGGCTGAGGTAATGGCCTGGCCTGGCTTGTGAAGCTCTCTCTGAAGCCTGCATCGGAGCGGGAGGAAAGACGGGTTAAAGGAGAATATGGGTGGGCACAGTCCTGAGCATGGCAGTAGGCGGGGCTCCCTAGCGGTACTGAGAGGACAAAAACTGGCAGGCTTGATTTGGATGTGGGGATGAAGAGGCAAGAGGCGTCTGTCCTACGTGGCTGGTGTCCTCAACTCCGAGAGCAAGATGAGAACTGAGCAGACATGAAGGTGGCCATGGGACAGTAGGGGAGTGTCCAGAGGTGATACAAGGAGTTAGGACCCAGGGAGGAAGGGAGGATGGAGACTGATGCCTCAGAGGTTGGACACTCTGCCTCAAGGCTAAAGGCATAGAAAGTTTGGAGAGCCAGTGGTCAAAGGTCAGACACTGCAGAGACTCCCTGAGGCCTGAGCATCTGGCATCCTCCTTGGAGGGCCTTGGTTTGAGGGATTCTGTTCTCCAGTTCTGGGGGTACTATCCAAGTGGAACCCCAGAAGCACAAAGCTGGGCCCTGTGAAAGAGCTGGTCTGTGATGTTGATCTTAAAGCCCGTTGGCAGACCAGGACAAAAGGGGTATGCCTCAGTTAGCTCCCTGATGCGCAGGTGCTGGGTGGGGTCCAGCGAAGGTGGCCTGCACCTGTGCTGTGTGGCTGACCAAATTTGCCAGCCTGAAAAAATGTTGCCATCTCTGAGAAGGGCCTGTGCCACGTGGCTAGGTGTGGAGAGGCTGTTAGGGAGCCTGTCACTGGTGTCCCCTCAGCAGCTCAGTGCTGCCACCCTACTCTCCTAGAGGCCATTGGGGGGAGGGGGACGGTGCTGTGTTCTCCAGGAGCAGCCTAGCAGGGTGGATCCCAGTGGGATGATCACCGGCCTCATCGCCTGTCACCCCTTCTCCCAGCAGCCTCCCAGGGCGGCTACCTTCACACACTAGGAGGTGGGAAAGCAGCAGCACCCAAAAGCTCAGAATCACAGCTGTGGGGTTTGTGACTGACAGGAAGGAGCCCAGCTGGGATCCATGGCCACGCCTCTGCCACTCACCGAAACCTGCCTCAACCGTAAAGCAGTTTTTGGGGAAAGATTTGGAATTTTCATGTTCGAAACCAGAAAACTGAACAGTCAGACAGCATTCGCGTACCCCACCCCCATCTTCTTTTCCCATCTTCCCTCTGCTTCCGGATGGGTCTCCCCTCTGGCCCTGGTTGTCCTTCCGGCAAATCCTCCAGCCGAGCAGTGCTGGCTTTGACCTCCAGGTGGCACTCCCCCTCCCATAGCTTTCCAGCAGCTCTGGAGTGTCTTAACATTTCACCATCTTGGACCCTATTGGGCACATTTTGGTGCTGATTTTCACTCTGGTTTCATGGAACAGTCACTAGCAAAGACTGGGAGGCGAGCCTCGGGCCCTGAGGTAGAAGGGACTCTGCTTATAGCGTGCAGCCATCTTGCATCAGTCCCGCCTACTCTGCTTAGTAGGACTCCAAGGGACCTGTGACCAGCCCTCCCCACTCCAGGAAAACTTGTGGATGCAGCCTGACCCTAGAATCATTATTTACCGATCAGTAAGCATTTTTTGAGTCCCTGTTGTATGCTTGGGACTATGCTTGGTGCCTGGAGGGCTCTGACCCTGCAGGAGGAGCTTGGAACTGGGCACCAACCTAGTGGCAACTCAACAACCCAGGGGCATCATGCTGTGGGCAGGGAATACCTTACACGGAGCATGCCCCTTGGTCTGGGAGGGGCAGACTGGATTTACCCAGGTCTTCGCCTCCACATTTAAGTGTGACTTGGGCGTGAACCAGGTCCTGTGGGGGCCTCAGCTTGCCCATCTGTGAAGTGGTAAAGTACGTCTAGCCATTCGTTGCCTAGGTTAGACCTCACCACTGTTGGAGGCAAGGGGCCACAGGAATGAGAAGTACTGGAAGGAGACAGATTAGCCTGGCTATAGGTCCAGGGTAGAGATAAAGGACAGAGATTGAAGCAAGGAATCCTGTGCTGGGGGAAGGAGGGGTCTTCTCTGACAGCGAAATGGAGAGGTAAACCAGGACCCAAGTTACTACAGGAGGAAACAGAACGGATTCCTTGCCACAGCAAAGGAAACCAACAATTGTGTGTGGCTAAGCATGAGGGCTTGTCCTCAGACCTGGGTCCAAATCTCACCTCCCTCTCCTGGTCCCTGGTGACACAGAGCACAGGCCCAGCCACTGGAAACATCTGCTGCCTCATTCTGCTATGGGCTGGATTGTGGCATCTACTGTGTGAGTTAGTTACGAGGTCGGGTGACACCAGCAGGTGGCGCTCCAGGACCTAGTAGCTGTCGTTCTGATTATCCGTCCTTTTCCCAGCCCTGGGTGACACAGTGGACCTTTGGATGGTGTGTCCCACTAACAGAGAACAGAGCAGACGTGGGGACTCAGTGTGTTAGTTGAGGTAAGGATGAGTTAGGACCATGGAGCTCAGAAGGAAGGGACCAGAGGAAGAGGGGGAGGAGGAGGGTTTGTGGATCCATGCCTCCCAAGGGCACATGGGAGTTGTCTGGACATGGCCATTCTGGGAAAGCAGCTGCCTTCCTGGCTGGCAGGAGTGCTGTTGGCGTTTGCTTAGAACACAGACTGCCTGAGGATTCTAGAGAGCGACTAGGTCAACTCCTGCTCCTTGTCAAATCAGCAGGCCTGTCAGACAGTGTGCTTTCACAGGTTACTGTTTAATCCTTATTGGAAAGTGGTGCTGGATACAATTGTTTTACTTTTTAGGTAGAGTGTGCAGCACAGGCCTTTCAGGTCATGTGATGCTGTCCTGCCTGAATCAAACACAGTGTTGCTGGAAAATTCCACAAAAAAAAAAAAAAAAAAAAAAAAACAAAAAAAAAAAAAAAAAACTAAAAACAAAACGAAACAAGACAAAAAAACAAGGTAGAAGAGGAGACTGTGGTGACATTCAGGAGAGCCAGGCTGGGGAATAGGATGGTGGGTGTGCCGGCTAGGAGGCGGGTAAAAGAAGGTGTCAGGATGGGGCTGGGCATGCTGGGTGCCACTGACACTAGGGGGAAAGCTGGTGTCCAGGGGCTTTATTAGTAGGTGGTGTGTCGGAAGAGAATGCAAGTAGGGGCGGGGCTTGGTTGGGGCCTCTTGGAGGCCGTAGGAGAACATGGTGAGCAGTGGATAGAGGCGGCCTCTATCCAGGGTCCAGGGTGGTGTGACCAGATAGAGAGGGTAGGATGGTCACAGAAGTAGGAGCTCAAGTGGCAAGGTTCTCTCTCTCTCTCTCTCTCTCTCTCTCTCTCTCTCTCTCTCTCTCCTTTTCTTGAGACAGGGTTTCTCTGTGAAGGCTTGGCTATCCTGGAACTCACTCTGTAGACCAGGCTGGCCACAAGCTCAAAGATCTGCCTGCCCCTGCCTCCGGAATTCTGGAATGAAATTAAATTTAATTCTGGAATTAAATCTCCACCACCACCCTGCTCAAAGAAGGCTCTTTAGGACACAGATGTAGCATCTGTAGACATTCACCACCCAACACACGTGTATTGATACAGAGTTGAAGGGAGGTTCCCAGGGCGAGGGAGAAGTTGAGGCTGACAGCTGTTGGAGAGTGGCATGGATGTGGGCCTAAGGATTAGCCATAGCTGCCAGAGAGGCTCTGGGCTCCCAGGAGGGAAGACTCAAGGAAGTCTGAAGACAGACCCGGGAGCTGTGGGGTTTCTCAGATGCCTCCGGTTCTGTGGGTTGTGTCTCAGGGTCACAAGTAATGCCTGAGCTGTGGGCAGGAAGCTCCAGCAGGCAGCAGGCAGGAGGAGGCCTCTCTTTTGGACACTTAAGTTAACCAGCAATTTCCTCTCCTTAATAAATGCTCTTAATTCCCCATAATTGAAGGAGAAGGCATCAGAGGTCAGCTGACCAAGCTTTAATTTAGGCAAGACGGAAGGGAGGCAACTGGAGACCAATTATTCTGTCATTTGCACAGACTCATTCCGAGGATGCACTGGGAGAGTGAGGCTGGGGCCTCCTCCTCACGGGTGTTGAGCAGTCATCCGTCTGCTGAAGGCCCTGCAAGGAGCACGGGGTTTTCAGTGGCAGATCAAAGTCTGATGATCTCTTCGACAAAAAGGCAGGACCCACTCTGCCCTGGGCCTCTGGCCTATCCACCACTATTTCTTCTCTCTCCTCTTCTTTCCTCCTCCTTCCTCTTCCCTCCTCCTCTGTCTTCTACTTCTCCTTCTTCCTCTTCTTCCTCCTCCTCTTTCTTCTTCACAGGGTTTCTCTGTATAGCCTTGGCTTTCCTCTTCTCCAGGCTGGCCTTGAAATCACACAGATCCACCTGCCTCTGAATGCTGGGATTACATGCCCAGCTCCCAGCCACTTCTTATACCCAGCAAACTGAACTCAAAGCAAGCCCTGAAGAAAAAAAAAAAAAAAAGACCGTGTTCCCTTGGCTTAGGTTCAACTCTGCCTCTGACTTAATGATGAGACTTAAAAATCTGTCTTTTTCCTTGACAGCTTTGGTTTCCCTTGCTGCAAAAATAGTTTACATACAAAATAAACTCCAAGAACTTTCCAGAACCAACACTGTCTGGGTCTACAAAAGCCAGCTGTCCCTTAGCTGCTCGAGTATTTAACAGTCAAGTGGAGCATGCTGGGAGAATAGGTGTCCCCTCAGAGCCTGTATCATCACTCAGTCTCTTAAGGGGGGAAGAAGAGAGACCCTGGCAAATGGACTACAGAGTCAGGGGACCTTAAATGTGACCACCAGTAAACACCACAAGAGAACCGTGAGAGAACAGAGAATTGTTAAGAGCTCCGAGTTGGGTGGGGCCTGGTCATGAGCAAGGCTTGGCGGCACTGCCCATAACTTAATGAGTGATCTTGACCGTTTGTGCCTGTCTGTGAACTTGGCTTGGAAAATTCCTGAGGTTTCCCTGGCAGCTGGCGAGAGGGGTGACAGAAGCAACAGCCGAGTTGAATGCTCAGGTGCGGGGTGCAGCTTGAGGACATATGGAGGAGAGGGAAATGCCCGTCTTTCTGTCTTTCCTGTAGCTGTCATGAACACCATGACTGAAAACCACACTGGGAGGAAAGGGTTTATTTAGCGTAGAAACTTCCATGTCACAGTTCGTCACTCAAGGAACTCGGGGCAGGAACTCAAAACAGGAGCCTGGAGGCAAGAGTGGAGGCAAAAGCTGCTTACTGGCTTGCTCTGCGTGGCTTGCTCAACATGGCCTTCTCATACACCCCAGAACCACTTGGCAAGTCACAGCAGCACCCAAGGTGGTGTAGGCCCTTCCAAACAGAAAACGGCCTATTGATTCGCCTGCAAGCCGATCTTACGGAGGCATCTTTTCAATGACTCTTCCCAGATAGGTTTAGGTTTGTGTCAAGTTGACAAAAACCAACCAGCGCAGTGTTGGAGTAAAGCAGGAAGACACAGGCAGAGACCCTACGAGGCTCAGTCATGAGGGGCTGAGAATCGCTTCAGCCAGCAGTGACGTGAAGCCCGGATATGCTTCCATAGGGACCTTCTATTCTGCCAGGATGCCAGGTGTCTCTCCCCTTTCATTCTTGGGTAACTCTAGAAATGTTTCCTGAGAGCCTTGGGCGCGAGGCTAGGTAGTCATGGAAGAAAGAAATCAGGGTAGAGAGCAGGGAGCAAGCTGGTGGGAGGCCTCTGAGCCCGTGGGGTGACTGGCTGTGTCCTCTCTTGGCCAGGCATGTGGGGCCTGGTGAACAACGCAGGCATCTCAACATTCGGTGAGGTGGAGTTCACCAGCATGGAGACGTATAAGGAGGTGGCCGAAGTGAATCTCTGGGGAACGGTGCGCACAACAAAATCCTTCCTCCCGCTTCTCCGAAGAGCCAAAGGTGAGTTGAGTTGGGAGGACAGATTCTCCCCGTACCTGCCAACATCCACAATGGCAAGTCTCAGAGCCACGGAGGCCTTGGCAGTGGTAGGGCAGACTTGCATGGCCAGGTAGGGCAGAGGGGTCTGTGGCTCTCAGAAGTGGAGCGGATGAGCTAGGCCTGGCGGTGAACTCTGTAAGCCCGTTTGGCACACTGAGGCAGGAAGATCTTGAGGTTCAGGTCAGTGTGGGCTACAGCGTGAGACCCTGTCTTCAAAAACACACAAAGAAGGTAGAGCAGTGGTCTGCACACTCAGGTTCAGGGGTCACAGAGGCTTGCCCTCCAAGAACTGATTCTGGAGAAGCAGTGACCTGTGCAGCAGATGTATCCACATGCTGTTATATCACAAATGTTAGAGAGAGAGAGAGAGAGATTGTGTTGTTCAGTTCAAACTGGAGACTAGAAGTATGGAGAACAGACAGACTGTCCAAATCATATAAAATAGCCAAATGTGAGCAAAACCACCTCTAAAGTCATACAGTTTGATTTTTAACAGCAAGCTGTTTGTGACAAGAGGGACCAGATGCCCCAGACCTGTCCCAAGGTCTTGGCAACACAGGAATGAACAGGATGCAGCCTGTAGTCTTTAAAAGGAAGTTCGTCCTTTCATTGACTTTATCCTTAACGGCGTCTGTTCCTTCCTGGGGCATGCCTTAGGCAGGGCGGTCTCAGCCTAGGCTGAACCCCAGCTATCCCCAGGAGAGGAGAAGTTGTGACGGGCCCCTACCTTCCTAGGCCGGGCCTGTGGCAGAACCCTTTGAAGTCTCTGTTCTCTCTAAGCCTGAGTCAGGCTGAGCAGCTGTCTGCGGTCTTCTTCCGCAGGCCGAGTTGTTAACATCAGCAGCATGCTGGGTCGCATGGCCAACCCCGCCCGCTCACCGTACTGCATCACCAAGTTTGGGGTGGAGGCTTTCTCCGACTGCCTCCGCTATGAGATGCACCCTCTGGGGGTCAAGGTCAGCGTGGTGGAGCCCGGCAACTTCATCGCCGCCACCAGTCTCTACAGCCCCGAGCGTATCCAGGCCATTGCCAAGAAGATGTGGGATGAGCTGCCGGAGATCGTTCGCAAAGACTACGGCAAGAAGTACTTCGATGAGAAGATCGCCAAGATGGAGACCTACTGCAACAGCGGTTCCACAGATACGTCCTCCGTCATCGACGCCGTCACGCACGCCCTGACTGCCGCCACGCCGTATACCCGCTATCACCCCATGGACTATTACTGGTGGCTGCGGATGCAGATCATGACCCATTTTCCAGGCGCCATCTCTGACAAGATCTATATCCACTGAAGAGCCAAAGAGAGGTCCCTGTGGCCTCTGCCAGGGAGCCTGGTGGGAGGGAAAAGGATGGGGGGTGGGGGGTTTTCACACAGTTACGTTTTGATTAACCCTTGTGGATTAACCATTGTCTTAGGAAGACGTATTGTAGCGTTAACCTGACTTGTTCAACGCGGTGAATGGTTTGGGCCTTCACAAATGTGGGGGCACAGGTGGGCGGCCCTCAACCCCAGGGCCAACATGGTGCTCCTATCTATCTCAAATTGATTTTATACAGAGATTTGTGGGGAAATGTCTTTATATTAAAAAACAGATTATTAGAATAGAAATCCAAAATTATTTTTAAGCCGAAACATCCAAAGTACTCATCCCATTTGCTCCTTAAGCAAGTCTCACGAGCAAAAAAGAACAGATTTGTGCGTGAAAGAATTTGCAGATAATGGAGGACACACAGAATACCTCTCTCTCATTGTGTTCAAGGGGTCCCATCCGTGTGCTGGCTTTGCTGTGAAAGCTGGTCGCATTTGGGACCCAAGAGTCCAGGAACCCTCTGATCATCAAGTCTGTGTCTTCTCTTGAGCCACTCACACCAGGTGCCATTGGGTTTCTCTATCTGTGGCTCTGTGTGACCGGTGGCCCCATCCAGTGACTCTCAGCCGGCTGGGGGCGGGGAATCTGGAGACTTCCAGCTGAGGCTTCAACACCCTCTTTGAAGACTCAGGTTAGATCTGGGTGGAGCCGCTGTCTGGCTAAGAGGGCAGTTTGATTTCACCTAGGACAGGCTTGGGGCTACAGGCAGTGGTGGTGCCAAGGCTGGGCATGAGACACTTCCCCAGCAATGGGTCTAGATGCCTGCTTGTCTCGAGTGCTCACTCGGTGCTCCCAAAACACACACCCACTCCATGGGACTTCAGGGTGGTCCTTTCTACTGTGAACTTCTTTTTCATAAAGCAGAGACGCTACTAGACAGCCTGTACTGCCAATTAAGGCATCTTTGAATTTAAAGGCTGCTTGTCTCTGAAGTTGCCCAGGGTCTGGGTGTTTGGCTCCAAACCAAATACCAACGTGTTCCAGGTGGTGGCAAGCCTTTGGGCAGGGTGTTGCGTGCCAGCTTTACACATCTTTAACAATCATTTGTGCCTCTTGTTGCAAAGTCTAGACCTGCCACGAGAGGGAGCCCTGCCTCCTCGAGTGTTTGACCACATACTTGGCCACTGCCTGGGAACAAAGAGAATCAAAGCCCCCTTGGAAACCGATCCTACAGCTGTCTAGCCTGAACCTGGAGCCCAAAGCCAGGAAAAAGCAAAGGAACCTGGGCAGCTACCAAAGGGTGCAGGCAGTGCTGAGGCAAAGAGCCTCCCACAGAGAGCGATTTCCCCTGCCTTTTGGGAATTTGACCCCTGTGGATTCAAAGCGGGATGCCCTGTTCCAGCCCCTGTCTTCAGAGCAAGGCAGATAGGGCCTGGGAGGGAAGGAAAGAGGGAGGCAGGGTCCCAGGGCCCACAGAGGGACTCCTGATGACTTGCGGTTGCCTAACAACCGGGTGCTTTTGCACTGCAGAGCCTGCCTCCAGCTGGAGCCTTTCTGTGGCATTTTCACGTCTTGGGAGAATTTGTTTTCATGCTTAATAAAGAGATTGGTTGTGACACTTGCAGAGTGCCTTGGAAGTTACACGAATCCATCACTGACAACTGAAGGGAACCGGAGGTGACACACACTTGAGTGGCAATGAACTGAATGCCGGAGAATCTGCATTGGGGTCTTAAGCTGCAAAAGAGGACCACCTGGTCAGGCCGTTCTGGTTTATTTTATTTATGGTTATGCTGGCCCTGATCTTTACAGTCTCTAATCCGGCAGCCCAAGGTTGCCAGGCATGGTGGCACATTCATTTAGTCCCAGCAATTTGGAGGCAGAGGCAGGCAGATTTCTGTGAGTTCAGGGCCAGCCTGTGTACAGAGGTAGTTCCAAGCCAGGCTGGGCTACACAGTAAGACCCTGTCTCAGAAAGGAAAAGCCCAGGGTAAGCTCTCTCTAAATAATCTCAATGGTAATTCAAACCATCAGCCTGCTTGGACACAGGAACTACCTTTGATCTTTACGAAACAGCCGAGGTGGGCAGATCACGGGTGGCTTCCATTTTATAGGTCCTATAACTGAGGCCCCAAAGAGGAAATTGACTCACCCGGCATCAGTGGGTGGGGCAGAGGGTCCAGCCTCCAGAGTTAGGTGAACATGTACTTTGTGTCTTGTTGCTTAATCCCCCACCAGCGGCGTGCTCTCATAACTGCTGGGCTGACCACAATGGCCAGGAGCCTAGCATTTTTTTCCTACTCCTTCCCTGTGCCCCTTGAGGCAGGGAGAGGCTGTAGCACCGTAGGCTGGCTGCCACCTGCCCAAACCTCAGTCGATACCACAGGCAAGATGAAGGAAAGCACTGAGGACAAACCTTTGGGGGGGGGGGGGGGGGGGGGGGGGGGGGGGTGACTCAGGTTGGGTTCAGCTGAGACCCCTGGCCTGCTGCAGCCACCAGGAACTGATGGCCGGACATGGACCTTTTCAAGACTCTTCTGCTTGCTAAGTCAACGTGTCCTAAGCCTGACATTACACCTCAAGGCCATGAAGCTGTGTGAGCAGCGGACAGGACAGCCTGGCCCTTCCTGTCACAAGCCGCTAGGGCTGTGTATTGTGAGGTCTTCTCGCTTCCCGCCTTTCAACCCTGCTCCCCAAATCTGTGAGCACCCTCCTAGGACAGGTGAGCAGGCAGACTCTCCCAGCTTCGGGAGCCAGGTAACAGCCAGACTCCTGTATACCGGTGCCAAATATACCTACCAGCCAGTTGCACTTTCTTTCACCCAGTCCTCTCAGCCACCCAGGTACGTAGGCAGGCAGGGTGGGGTCAAGATCTATTTTATGGATAAGGAAACAGGCTTTTCAAACCAAGTCTTTCATCACATGAGGGACAAAGCTGACGGGCCAAGCCTGAGCTCACCTCCAGCCCAGAGCCGGTGATGCATGAAAAGCAGGGCAGATGGTAGCAGGATCTAAAATAAGGAGGGGAAAAAAAAATACCTCGATTATGTAACAGTGAGAGGAATCTTTAAGCTCATGCACAGTAACCACCACAGAGCACGGCCACACAAACCAGCTCTCCCCTCCCACCGCGTGTGGCGTTCTGATCATGGCTTCCTGGGAGACTATGTTGCTGGAGGATCCACCAGCGATCTTGTGGCAGGCAGCCTGCTTTTGCAGGGGCTATGCTGTGCCTAGTGGGCATTTCAGAGGCCATTGGAGCCCACGTCTCTAGGGGCTTGGGACAGTTAGTCTCAGTTTTAGTCAAAGAGCTCGAACAAAGAGAGACGGGAGGCATTGGAGCTCTGGTGGCAATTACCTAGCCAACCCCAGGGCATAGAAAGCCTTCCTGGTATGCTCAGGCATGAAAGGATGGTGATTTGTGAGTGCCAGCTTCAGAGGCACAGTGCAAGCATCCAAGGATGGGGACCATAGTTTGGACAAGCTCTTGAACCCTGCTATCGACAGGTTCATTACCCGGGAAAGTCTTTGGTTCAGAAAGATTTGTTTGCCTCCTCCACCTCACCTCCTTCCTTTGGCACCTGGCTCTGACCCAGACCTCCACAGAGCAACTGAAATATTCCCCATACTCTCAATATTCAGAAGTGGCTAAGTCAGCTTCAAGAGGCCAGGTGCCTCTTTTGGCAAGATTTTCATCCACCTCACTGTTTGAATAGGAGATTTCAGCCATGATTATCCCATTCCTTGTGTACCCGGATGACACATTCTGGGCTGGGTGGCCGTCTGAGTTCCCTTCAGGCAGCCAAGAACTTTTCACCTCTGGCAAGGTGCCAACAGCTGCTCACTTGCCCATGCCCTCACCACGGGGATGTCTCCCATTCATCTTCTGTGGCGAGCAGGTTATGAATGGTGGGAAAGCATTCTGTCCATTTTGCAGATAAAGGAACCAGGGCCATGGGGAGGTGGCATGATTTATGGGAGATCATAGCCAGAAAGAGAGAGTGCCAAGACAAACCCAGCATTCTAGTTTCTGTCTCTAGGACTCCTTCCTAGTCCCTTAGTCTCCCCAACAGGATCCTAGATCTGGGATAGACTTAACTCAGTGATGGAACAGTGGTCAAAGGTAATAGCATTAAGGCCAACTTCTTCCCAGCCCATAGTTTGCAGAAGGCAGAGTGGAAGGGAGGCTGAGCCTTCCCTCTCTCATGGCACATTTATCACCACATTAAAGGTATTGTCGAGTGGCCCTGCCCTGATGTGAGGATTGTGAGAGCAAAGGCAGAAAAGATTCCAAAATGGGGCCCAGGGCCATTTTTGCCTCTACAGTATTGGATATGTATCAGAAGGGAGGGGAGGAGGAGGGAAGGATGGAGGAAGTGAGGGAGGAAGAGAAAGAGAGAGAGTATGAATGAGAATTCCAGAGATGCTGGGGCACAGAAATTCTTGGACTTGTTCGCAGTGAGATTTAATTAGTCTCACATGTTAGGCTTGTCTCGCTTATCAAATTAGAGGTAAACTTAATTACATCCCCTGGAGTAACCACACTGAGAAGGAGGGCAGCCTGGCTGCCTTTCTCAACTTCCAGCTGTAGCCATCACTTAAGGAGTGGTTTGCTCTGCAGAAAAGTCTTAGTTCAGAATGTCCAGCCAAAGTTGTGCCAAAGGGATGCAGGACCCACCATGAAAAACAAACACATGCCTGATCTCAGAAGCTAAGCAGAGTGGCACCTTGTTAGTACTTGAGAGGAAAAAAAAGATGGAAGCCAGGCCCTGCACTGCAGAAAGGTGTCAAGAGTTCAAGGCCAGCCTGGGCTACAAAGCAAGACACTGCCCTTCACCCCAAGGAAAGAAAAGACAAACAAAGAGCAGGTATGATGCTACACAAGGAAACACAAAAGTTGTAGAGAGGCAAGGGCATCTTCCAGGGAAGAGGGTAAAAAGCAAGTCCCACCTCGTCTCTTCAGCATTCAGGCAGAAGGGGGTAGAATTAAGAGCTGTCGTCAGACTGCAGGAGCTCCTGGGTGAGATTTTACTCCTAGTCTACGGAGTTCCTAGTTGTGTGGGCTGTGGTGGGGCATAGAGTGGAGAGACTGAACTGCTTTAGGAGCTATTTGATGCTCCGCAGAGCCTGGTTGCTACAATGCACCAAGAGTGTGGAAGTACCTAGGGAGGTTGAGCAGACCGCAGGTGTGCCCTCTGAGAGGCTGGGTTTCCAGAGGGCCCAGCCTGAACTTGGGGAGATAGTATCTTTAAAATACAGTAATTTGAGGAGTCTTGAAGAATTGCAACACCAGGAATAATTGGAAGTAGTGAGATATCCAGGGGCTGTTTGGCTTAAGTAGGATCTCAAAAGCCATCCAGCCCCTGCCCCTGAGTCCAAGGCTAGCTGCATATGAGTCTCCCGGGAAACTGGCTCAAACAACCAAGAAACCAAACCGAGTCATGTCTGGGGATGTGGCTTGGTGGTTGAGTACTTGCCTAGCATCCACAAAGCCCTGGCTCCCAAACTGGTACCACAAAACAAAGAAATAAGCAAACACCTACAGTCAGTAGGTGGAGTGGGCCCAGGACCTTAATTCTTCAAGGTAACTCCAAAGCACGGCTAGGAAGCAGACGGTTGGAGAAGAAAAGGGGTGCTGGGCTATGTCACTGTAGTAAAGATCCAAGCAGTGCGTTTGGGTGGGACAGAGGTGACATTCAAAAACCAACCCTCGCTCCATCCTTTGTGCCTTGGAGATCTCTCATGCTCTGGGCAGCCCAAAAGCCATAAAACTCTCAGTGCCTATATTCTGGAACATTCTGAGATTCCCTCAGAGTCCCTGGGGTTTGAAAGAGCAGGGAGAGAGAGTGTGGGCTCGGTCTTAGTTATTCTTCTATTTCTGCGAAGAGACACCATAACCAAGGCCACACTTAGGAAAGAAAGCATTTAACTGACAGCTTTCTTGATGTCTTAGAGGGTTCCTTCGTGGGAAGGAAGGAACATTATCTTATCATTATCTTGGGAAGCAGACAGTCACAGCACTGGAACAGTAGCTGAGAGCTTTACATCCTGATCTGCAGGCAGCAGGCAGAGAGGGAGACACCAGGTCAGGTGTGAACTTTTGAAGTGTCAGAGCTATAATACCCCTCCTCCAAGAAGGCCACACCTCCTAATCCTTCCCAAACAGTTCCACTAACTAGGGACCAAGCGTTCAAATATATGAGCCCACGGAAGCCATGCTCATTCAAATGTCCACATCTCTGAACAGAAGGAATATACCTTGTCATCTGCCACCTGGGTTTGAAATTAAGGAAGAACTTAAGTTCTATGAGAACCTGTCTGCAAGCTTCTAAGATCCACAACCGACTGTTCAAAACACCTTGCATGTTTTCTAATTGAATGAACTTCCCAGGTGAACAACAATGAAACGAGCAAGGAGACTGGGGGCATAGAGTATTTTGCTCCCTAGGTCCAGGTGGTACAGCCTCCAGCCTGAAGCTCACCCACCAGCAACTCCACAACCTTGAACCTCCCTGTCAGCCCTTGATTTTCAGTCCTACACGTTGTAGGGAGACAGTCAAATTGGCAGCAAACTTGTCTTCCCAGCCCGGCCCTTGCTGAGGTGATATAAGTCCTTCGGAGGGTTTCTATTTCTGTGCCTAAATACCATGACCAAAAAGCAAGTTGTAGGAGAAAGGGTTTATTTGGCTCACACTTCCACATCGTCCATTACTGAAGAAAGTCAGGACAGGAACTCAGACGGGGCAGGTACTGGAGGCAGGAGCTGATGCTTGCTGACTTGCTTACCAAGGCTTGCTCAGCCTGCTTTCTTACAGAACTCAGGACCACCAGGCAAGGGTGACACCACCCACAATGGGCCGGGCCCTCCCACATCCATCATTGGTTAAGAAAACGCTCTACAGGCTTGCCTACAGCTGATGCTATGGAAGCATTTTCTTAACTGAGGTTCCTTCCTTTCAGATGACTTTAGCTTGTGTCAGGTTGACATAAAACTAGCCAGCACAGGGACTGAGGCAAAGATAAAGACTTGGGTGCCTCCTGGCTCTTTTCCGCCCCCCTCTCTTCTTTACTGTAATAACATTCAGATACCTGGCAGCCAGCTCACTCAGAACCCCAAAAGTCTGTTTCTGGCTTGGGGCTCATGCAAGTATCTGTGCTCATGGGTAGGAGCCACCTGGAGCTCTCTGTGAGGATGAGCAGTCTCTAATTTGACTGCTACCACCATCTGGCTGCCAGAGCTCTGAGAAGACAAGGAGGAAGGCTGGGGCCTAGACCGTGAGGAGGAACTTCCAGGAGTTCTATTTCACCATACCCACTTTGTTTTTCAGCTAGCATTTCCATGCCTCGAAAACACTCTGTCATTTCCCCATGACACCAAGGAAGCCTCCAGTGGATTCAACAGTGCCATAAACTGTCCCCATTTCTTACCCTATACCCCACGGGGAGCCTGTCCTTGGGGTGTGTAAATGAGCCCTAAATGATGTAACCACTTCCTCGCCTCTGATGGGGTGTTCTGTGGCCCCATGCTGAGGGGGCCCAACCTGGCTTTGAAGTGTGCTTTCTCATTTGTCTTAACCACTGATTAATGTGTGACTTTGGTCACATTCCATCTGTGTCCCCTCTCTGACCTTTGTTTGCCTGTGCACACAATAAATCAGTGGCTCTTCTGTGATTGCTCAGGCGTGCCTGATAAAGACGCTCATTTGTGTTGAAGAAAGGGCCCTACTTTAAAAAGAAGGAGGGGAGGAGGAGGAGGTAGAGGAGGAGGAAGAGGAGGAAGGGCCTAGATGACTTCACAACTGGGTCAGAATTCAGATGAGTCTCCTAACTAACAAGCCAATCTCATTGAGGCAGATTTTCAATTGAGGTTCCCTCTTTTTTTGGGTAATTCTAGTTTGTGTCACATTAACACAAAACAAACAAACAAAGCCAAAAATATAATATCAACCAGTACAGGTATAAAGAGTCACACTGTGGTTTGGGAAAGAAATACTTAGTCCCTGTGACCTCTGGGTACCCCAGACATTCATGAGAAGCAGGAGTCCAAGAAACCTGAGTTAGTGTTAGCCAGGTAACTGCCCCTCTGCTGAGGCTGGATAAGGGCAGGGCAGGCCTTGGTCAGGAGACTATTTCCTGTGAAGTCTCAGTTTCCTCTCCAGTGAGATCTGGCGTGGGATGAAAAGCCGTTACTCTTGAACAACACATGTTATGATCACCAGGGAATACGCACAAACTCCTGATCCTGGGGCTTCACCCCAGGCCCAGGGATCAGCTCTGGGGGCTGAGAAGCCATGGGAACCATGCTGTGAAGTTTGTCCCTGTGGCCCATTGACGTCCAAGACCACAAGACAAGAGGCAAGGTGGCCCGTGTGTCTTTCCTGCTCTGTCATCCTCTCAGAGGCACCAGGAAGCATGGTGGACGCACTCTGACTCCTGTGATTTCCTCTGGTGCTTCAAGCCTTCGTGTACACTCACGGAGGTGGGCGAGAGCTCAAACAGATCCCTGGTGTGCAAATTCTTCAGGAAGAGAACAACAAGTTCCACACCAGGAGGCACAAGGCCATGAACCAACCGTGGTTGTCAGGCTTCCACGTCATAGCTACTTCCTAGGCCCTCGGTCGGAATGAATCAGTGACCTATGACTCTACGACACGTCCCAACAAAAGGGCGGTTTATCCATTTGCAAACTTCAAATCCCAAGCACACCTCCCCCTTCTCATTTCGACGGGGACCTTAAACTCCGGGGTTCCAGTGTGGTCTTGTCCACTCTTGGGTATCTGCGTGCTTGGCACTCCTGTGCCTAGTACCCGCATGCTTGGTCACGCGGAGTCTGCTGACTCCCAAATTAAGCAGAAACCAATTCTGCTGACTTAAGCAGAGAAGGAAGCCATTTATTAGAGAAAATTGGGTGGCATCAGGACTGATGATTGGAGAACCTGGTTTGGAAAAACAAGTAAGAGTCCGTTCTGGATGCCTCTGTGCCGTAGGGATTCCCCCAAACTAAGACAGCGGCGGGTCTCGAAGTAACCCAAGAGGATCCGCATCCCGGGGAAATGTTAGCGAATTTTGGTGTGGCAGACGCTAACAGCTGCATTTTCCCATTCTTCTGTTACCGTTCCAAACGTGTGTGTCCCCCATCCGAGACCCTCCCTTTTTTTCCACTCACTTATTCGTCCTAAGGCTGTCACCCGGCGTTCCGCAGACAGACAGTAGATCTGTGAGCATGTGCCACTGATTCCCGACTCCCCCCTTTCTCTCTGCACCCTCCCTCTACTCACACACTGACACTCTATCCTGTACTTCCCCGCAGTGCTTTCTCCTTTCCCAGAAAGGGGGCACTTGGCATTCAAACCACCCAACGGGAATGCATTTTATTCTCCGATCACTTTTTTCCCTCATTGAACTGAAGGGCAAATTGTTTACCAGGTACTGGTGAGTATGTCAGTGCCAAGGGATAGGAAAATGCCTTCCTGGAGCTTAGAATGTTGTTCAGGGCACAGCCTCAGGCAAGGAATTAGACAACTGTCTCATTGCTCACTGTGATTGATGCTATGGAGGAAAATGTAAAAAGAATTCTTGAACAATTTAGATAAGGTGACGTTATGGGGTCTCAAAGGATACCTTAGAAAGTTGAAGTTTAGGTTAAAACATGAAATAAGAGTAAGAGGGAGGAAGGGGGAAGGGAAGAAGGAAGAGAGGAAGGGAAGGTGGGTTCTGGGGAGATGCAACAGTATATGATTGGATTCTGAGGCAGAGTGAAGCTATTTCCTCCAAGGAATCGAGGAAAGCAGAATGCGTAGCATTTCTAACATGAGTGTCAAGGGAATCTGGCCTTGTGTTCAAGGCTAGAGAGGCAGGCAAGGGCTAGGTGTCCGGAGCACTGGCCCCACACACAGCTTTCTTTTAACTGTTGACAATGCTGTGAGGAAGAGCTGGAGCCTGCAGGAAGATGAAGGCTAATGAGGAGTCCATATGAGAGATGATAACTTCCTTGGACTAACAACAAGCAGTCGTATAATGAACCCAAGAAAGCAGATTTAAAACATATTTAGGAAATTAAATTGGCAGAATGAGAATAAAGGGGGGGAAAGCATCTCAGATGACTGAGGTTTGTCCCTTGGGCAACCATGTGGATGGAATTAGAGGAACTCTCAATGTCTACTCCTCATGTTTCCCCATGGAGGGACTTTTATTAAGTAACACCCCTGTCCTCCGTCCCCTGGCTCTTTGTACTGTTTGTATGCTAGGAATGAGGGACTGGGCTGGTGTGACCCAGAGCTTTCTGGGTCCTCTAGTCACCCCTGACTGCTTGCTGAAGGCAGCTGTGATAAATTTGCTCTATAGGCAAAGAGCTTATTGGGGCCTGGTTTACCAGTAAGTAGAGGCTTTCAATATGGCATCATAGCCTGTCTGGCCAACCAGCCTCAAACTATGGTTTGGCTGGAAATGAAAAGGAGGTGTCATCTTCCTGATCACATCTAGAGGGGACATTTGGCAAAGGTGATTTTTGAGGAAGAAACTGTGAATTTTCACTTTGGATCCCTTCTCCTAGACAGTTCAGTTTTTTTTTTTTTTTTTTTTTTTCTTAACTTTGTCTTGAATGTCCCATTAAATTAGTAATTCACATATTTGAGGCTGAAGATCAATGGAGGATGATTTCCTAAGTCACACTTGTGTCTCCACACACAGAAGCATCCACAGAATCTCACACACACACACACACACACACACACACACACACACACACACGAAAGAGGAAAAAGAAGAAAAGGAATAGCTTAAGCCAGCAAAGGTGCTTCAGACTTGCCTCATCAAAGGTCCCTCAGATTTGGAGCGAACTAAGTGACAAGCTATTATCTTGGGGCCTGAAAGGTTTAGAGTTCAGAGCTTGGCGGGGGGGGGGGGGGAATACTGAAGAGGACTGCCCTTTGAAATAGGAGCTTTATTGAGAGTGACATTAATGTCAAGAGAAGAGCAATGCTGGAGATAGCAAGGTGGGGATGCTGAGGAGAGCTCAGGCACAAATGGAAGCGTGGTGGTGTCTTCTCGTGGGTTTTAGAGAAAGGGGAAACTTCCGTACCACACAGCTGGTGAGTAGTTCACAGCATTGCTTACAGCCTGTCCCTGAGTTCCGGGTGGCGGCAAAGGGGAAGGGGATCTTTCATTGCCAGGTTGAGAGGAAGGTATGTTAGCGTGTGACTGAGAGGGTGTCAGAGGAGTCGGGAGGAAGGACACGGTTAGTCAAGGTACAGGTGGAGGCTGTGATAACTACCGGTGGCCTTCCGATGACTTAGAACAGTGGTTCTCAACCTGTGGGCTGAAACCCCTTTGAGAGTTGAACAACCCTTTCAACAGGGGCCAAGACCATCAGGAAACACAGATATTCACTTTACAGTTCATAACGGCAGCAAAATTATAGTTACAAAGTGGCAAAGAAAATGATTTTATGGCTGGTGGTCACCACACCATGAGGGACTGTATTAGGAGGGTTAGGAAGATTGAGAATTACTGTCTTAAAAGTCTGGTAGACTGAGAGTGTAAACCTCCCTGAGGAAATGAGAATTAGGGGTCCAGCGATTGTCCTGGAGTCTAGGCACTAGGTGAGATCTGTCAGAAGGTTCCAGATTCTCATAGGCTCTCGTGGGGAGTGGGGGAGGTATTTCCTGTCACTTCCTTCCCGGCAGCTGTAGAAAAGGAGCCGTGGCCACCTAATGAGCTCCTAGCCCCAAACCAACAGGAACATTAACTATGTCAAAGCAAAATTCTCTAAAATTTTACTGTACTTTGGTAGGTCAGCCTGGGGCTTACAAATCTGAGCATCTAGAGCCTCCTCAGGGAAGCAGTGAGCCTTGTACCCATGTTTGGGTGATACCAGCAGTAGTGGCCATGACTGTGTGGGTAACATGTCCGTTGCTGTACTGAAACATCTACCGTTCATGGCACCTTGTTGGGAAAAGCATTGTAGTGGTTTGAGTAAAATGGCTCCCATAGGCCCATAGAGAGTAGCACCATTAGGAAGTGTGACCTTGTTGGAGGAAGTGTGTCACTTTGGGGGAGGGCTTTGAGGTCTTATAGGCTCAAGCTATGTCCAGTGTGCCACACAGTCTCCTGCTGCTGCCTGCATATCAAGAGGTAGAACTCTCGTCTCCTCTTGCACCGTGTCTGCCCGCGTGCTGCATGATTTCTGCCATGATGATAATGGACTAAATCTCTGAGACTGTAATTAAATATCTTCCTTTATAAGCATTGCTGTGGTCATGATGTCTCCTCACAGCAATAAAAACCCTAAGACAGACAACCACTTTTTGTTAAAGTAACCTTTATTTGCCTGGTTGTAAATGTCATCAAAAGCTTACTGCCTGTCTGTTAACCCTAGGCCTAGTCCTGGAAGCTTCTAGCCTCTGTACAATCTAATCTAGGCCTAGAATGCTTTCAGCCTCTGAGATTTACTGCTGAATAAAGCTCACCCTTTCTAGCTCTTTCTGAACTCTGGATGGTTGATTCAACGCAGCTGTTCTGACTCAAACTCCTGTCCAAGCTAACTGATTCCATCTGGCTTCCCTCAATTTCTCACTGAATTGTTCTGCTTGGCCACAAACTAACTCTAGCAATCTGTTTCAACCTTCTGGCTCCTTCTCATTCTCTTGCTTATTGTGTCTTCACCTGTGTCTAGCTTGTTCTCTCTTCAACCTGTCTCTGAAAAACTTGCCCAGTAAAAACTGCCTCTGGATTCCATGAATTGAACTGCCATAAACTCAATTTAACTGCGCTGCCTTTCAACTCAGTGACTCCACCAAATTTTCTGCACAGAACTGACTAGAACTCAGAGATCTGCTTAACTCTGTCTGCCGAGTGCTGGGATTAAAGGTGTGTACCACCGTGCCTGGACCTAAGTTTTTCTTTGTCTGATACTTGCTCAATACCAGGCTGGCCTTGAACTCAGAGGTCTGCCTGCCTCTGTCTCCTGGGATTAAAGGCGAATCTGTATTCCAGCAGGATCACGCAGACCTAGAAGGTCTTTGGATGTGATCTGAGCCCCTGCCAGAACAGCCATGTTCTGAGTTAAAATTCCTCTACAGCTTTTTTTATGCCCACTTTACAGATTGGGAAATCAGCTCTGTTACTGGGGCAAGGCCACCTGTTAGGGAGAGGTGAGCCCGGGAACCCAGCGCTCTAGAGCTACCCCATACGAGAGGTTTTCACCAGAGGTTTTCACCACATTTGAAAAGTAAGCAGCACAATTATTTCTGTGTCAGCTTCCCCTCTGCATGAAAGCCCTCCCATGAAAGGCTCAGGGAGATCAGGTAGATGCAGAGCCCAGGCTGCTCCTGAGGCTGCAGGACTTGCTCTGCTGCCCTTATGAGAAGCACATCGCTGTGCGGTGTGGGGTTTCCCAGCTTTCTGCAGGGGAGGAAGAAAGGGACCAAAGCCCCCTCCCTCCCCCAGCAGGGTGGTCTCACCCCCTGCATTCCCGTTGCTGGAGGCTCTTTGTTACTCACTAGCCCTCCTTAGACACGGAGAAGCAGAGAGGGACGGGAGGCAATCACTGGTGACTGCACGATTCCCTCTATTTTTAAACAAGGAAAGGAAAATGCTTATAAAGCAAACCCAGAACGTCCCCTGAGGAGCAGACAGAGGAGTGGCTTCTATTGTAGCAACTGACTTCAGTCTGCACATATCCACACCCCACAGAGAGCAGAATGTTCACAATATTTTTTGTATATATGTATGTAGTGTATGCTTACGTGTGCACATGTGGAGGCCAGAGGAGGGCTTCAGGGGTCCTGCTGTATGGCTGTCTTTTTTTGACTCTCTGTCTTATTTCCTTGAGACAGGGTCTTTCCCTGAACCTTGTATTCACCATCTATCTATCTATCTATCTATCTATCTATCTATCTATCTATCTATCTATCTATCTAT
>NW_026596064.1:10916163-10952593 GCF_907164565.1 Psammomys obesus
TATCTATCTATCTATCTATCTATCTATCTATCTATCTATCTATCTATGGGCTAGACTGGCTGTCTCTGCCCTCCACAGCTTTAGAGTTAGGGTTGTGCTCCAGTCACACCCAGCTTTTTGTGTGGGTTCTGGGGATCTGAACACAGATCTTCATGCTTACACAGCAGACACTCTTATTCACTGAGCAATTCCCAGTTTGGAACAATTTGACTTGGATTCGTCAAGTCAGCCAGAGCGTTGAAGGTCAAAGGCTGTGATCGCCTCTTCTACCCCCCTGGAGGAATCTGTGAGCCCTCCTCAGCTTTGATCATGTGAGTCAGGGCCTGGGGTTCCCTTTGATTTGACCCTCTCTTCCTCCTCACACAGGCCCAGTTCCAGCTCCTCAGCCGTTCTCAAAACACTGCTCCCATTCCTAGGTTGTGCTCAAGTTCTTGGCCTCCAAGATAGGTCAGGCATTTGCCTGCCTCATATTCTGCTTTAAACAGGCTACAGGCTGCTTGGGGGTGGGTAGGCATAAGCAGCTATAAGGCAGGCTTAATCTGCCAGCCTCTGTGAGGCCCTTTTTTATTGACACACTTATGGAATGCTCTTTCCTCCTTTGTTGAATTGGCCTAGCTTTGGTTTGTTAGAAAAAGGCAGAAGGATGAAGTAAAAATTGAGGGGGGTTTAGTATTTTGAATGAGAATGACCCGCTTAAGCTCATGATAGGCTCATTTAAATGCTTGTTTGGGAAGGATTAGGAGGTGTGGCCTTGTTGGAGGAAGTGTATCACTGGAGGTGGGCTTTGAGGTTTCAAAACATGCACACCATCTCTGCCTCCTGCTTGTGGGTCAAGGTGTGAGCGCTCAGCTGTTCCTGCCACCACGCTTCTGCTCTGCCACAGCAGATCCTAATTCTTTAGAGCCATAAACCCAGTTAAACATTTTCAATAGCTTCGGTTATGATGCTTTATCACAGCAAAAGAAAAGTAACAAATACACAGGGCTATACCCCACTCTACCCTATAATGGATTAGATTCCCTTTTTTTTTTTTTTTGTACATATTCCATTGTATTAGCAAGTATCACCTGTTACTTAAGATGTTCCTGAGTCGCTATTCCAGCTTATAGAATACCGAGGAAGAAAGGTTCCAGAACAGTGACCTGGTACACAGTTGAGGGTGTCTGAGAGCATTAAGCCTCATTATGACAGTCTCACACCGTGAGGGGGTGATACAGGGTTCCCCACGGCAGGGATCAGAATGGCAACAGAACAGCGGTTATTACAGTCAGACTTCTGCCTGCCTGCCAGGCCCCGTGTTAGACAGAATAGATTTAGAATCAAAAGACTCGGGTCTCTGCACAGGGAGGATCCTGGGCTGAGACACTTTGTACCAAAAGCATGAATTGAAATCACTGTGTGTGCGAGCGCGCGTGTGCATGTATGTGTATCTGTGTAAGAGAGTGTGCGTCTACGTCAGTGTGCCAGAGATCGACCTCAGGTCATTCCTCGGGAGCCCCCCACATTGCTTTTGAGACAAGGCCTGTCACCTGGACCTGGAGTACATTGATTAGGCTGCTGGCTAGAAAGTCCCAGGACACTTTTTCTGCCTCTGCTGAGGCGGGACTTAGAGTGTGTGCCACCACGCTTTGCTTCCTATGTGGTTGCTGAACTCAGGTTCTCGTGATTAGCCAGCAGTCACTCCCTGACCGAGCCACTCCTCTCTGGCCCCTGAAATCACTCTTCCCATCAGACTGGCCCCAAGCAATGGGTGTCAGCGCTGTAAATGCGTCCAGAAGTGGGTCCAGACCAGGTCCCTTCCCCTTTCATTCCTTCCTGATGCTGCATGCCCAGCTTCAAACGCGTGATATGTATCTGCACAGCCTTTCCTGTTTCACCCACAAGAGTTCTGGATTTTGCTACTCAGCTGATTCCCCAAAGATGAAGAGGAAATGTGTTTATGCGTTTAAATTGCTTCATGTGAGGATCCTCTCCTCGGAACACCTGGATTGTATTTTGATAATGATGATGTTGATGCTGAGAAAGCTTGATAATTCAATAACGATGTAATGCATCCTATTTTTAAAAGGAAACTTGGCTGGCTCTCAACTAAGTAAACAGAGGAGGTTTCTTTTAAGAAAATGGTAAAAAGGACGAACTTGCAAACCCACCAGATGAGAGAACAGCACTCCTCCTGGCAGATTTGTCTGCATTTGGCACTTCCCAGGTCACCTCCAGAATGACATAATGTCTCTGTGGGCCTCATCCCATCTGCTGTCTGTCATGGCCTGGGGGCTCATTACTCCTTACCCTTCCCTCCTGCCTCCCAGGATGTCCCAGGCTTTCAGTGTGAGCAGGAGCAGCCATATTCCATGCAGTGTTCCTGTGTCTCAGACCCTGAGCCTCAGGCTCCAACCAGCAGCCACAGGAAGAAACTGCCGGATGTAGTTCTGGGCTTAGTCCAAAGCTATCCTGCCAAACAGCAGTGGTAGCTGAGGATGAGAGCTCATTCTGAAGCTGAAAGCAACCAGACACACAGCCTGAAATCTGTTGTCCACACAGGCATCGGCCTAAAGGAGATAGCCCTGTAGTCTTTTGTAGCCCCGAGCAGAAGATATTTAACCAGTTGGCAGGGTGAAGGCAATTCCATCCTGCCTTTTTCTATGGGCCATCCCCTCCCTGGAAGCTCCCTGGAGGAGGCCTGTAGTGTGTGGTAAGTGGTGACATTTAGTGAAGGAGTCTCCAGGTCTGGTTTTCAGTGACTGGACTCCAGTGGCTTCCCTGGGGTTCGCTGGTTGTGGTCCCACCTCTCTGGCTTGTGATGTTCCAGCTGAACGATTCCGTGAGTACTCTGGCAGCCTCTGCACCTAGAAAATGCCCTGCTTGGCCAGGGAACTAGAAATTCTGGAGCTCACGGGAGCTTGGACTGGCCAAGACCATATGAAGATTTTACACATGTAAGGCAAGGATCTTGAAGGCCAAATTTTGAAAGAAAGCAAAAAGCGGTAGTAGAGAAAAGAGCTAAACACTGAAAAAAAAAATTTTTAAAGCAGAGAGAAAAAAAAAAAAATTGACCAAGACAGATGCATTACAATGGAGTGGAAAGAATTGCAGTGGTTCCAAGAGGGCACTGAAAGCTGTTGGTTCTTGCTCAGGCCAAAACCCTTTATTGTGTTATGAATCTTGGATACGCCCAACAGAGTAGGGTATCTTCTTTGTTCCTCAATTGATAGACAGAGCAGAATGACTGGAGTGGTAGCTGTGTGAGAAGGGGGAAAAATGTCACTCTGAAAGCAAAGTCTAAGGTCTGCGAGTAATTATTATTTAAAAACAAGATGGGGTGTAGACCAGTGGTGGATCTAACATGCTGAAAGTTCTGTATTCCATCCCCTGCAACAAGAGAGGGAGGGAGAGAGGCAGAAAGCGGGGGCAGAGATGTGGGGGTAGGCCAAGGTCTGAGATTTGTCCCCAGCCAGTTGTGATTGTCAAACTACCTAGCGCCTCCTAAGGCAAGGTCCCTAGAAATCCACAGAACAGACTTAGCCTGGCAGCTGTCCTCACACAGTCAGTTGGTCCATAGTCCTGATGTCCAGTGAAGGAAGATGCTAGCTGGTCCTGCGGGCTGCCTGGATCAACAAATGGAGGAGCTCAAGTTTCACACCAGCCCAGTGCAAGTGAAAGAGAACATAATCTGTCTTTCATCCGATGTTCTTGGACTCCTCAGACGTGCTGGAAATAAACTAACGAGTTTAGGCCGGTTGGCTGGCCGAGGTAGCTGAAGGAATGGAAATGTGGAACAGGCCACCCAAAGCCACAGCAGCCACGGTGCAGACTGCCCTCAGTGCCATCTCAAGTCGCCATTCGTCACCGGCTCTTCCCTGCAGGTCACCTGCTGACTGCGGCCTCTCACAAAGCCAAACCAGTTGGGACAGATGGCCCGAGACGCTGAGACGATCCCAGAGCAGCATTTGAATTGAGGCAGCCACAATATCAGAACTAGAATGCCCTTGTTTTGCAGATAAGGAAGCTGAAGCCAGGCAGGAAAATAGCACAGCCAATGGCTCACCCTCCACTTCCCCATTAGACTGCAACAGGGAAGGGACTGGCCTTTCCCCCCTCCTTCATTTTCATGTGTACACACGTTCACATGTATGTGGGCATAAGTGTGCATGTGATGTGAAGGGCCACGGCTGGTGTCAGAAATCATCTTTGATTGTTCTTCCATCTTCTTTCGTTAAAGCAGGGTCTCTCCATGAAACCAGAGCTGGCCCATATGGCTCGCCCTGTTGATCGCCACCTCCACCTTTTGGGATTGCAGGTGGGCCGCTGTGGTTACTTGACATCCTGAGATCCAAACTCAGCGTCTTATACTTTCAGGGCAAGTGTTTTCATCACTAAACCATCTCTCATCCCGATGATTATTTTTGAACTCCAAGGCTTTAGCAGAGAACGTGGCCCAAGGAAGAAGCTCAATAGACATTTGAGAAAGGAGACAGGATGGCCATGGAGGGAGCAGGGACTTCTCAGGTCACTTCTGTGACTGTGTAGACCTCATCCATGGCCCATCCCCCAAATGTGCTGGCATTGCCCCTCTCAGTGTTGCTGTCTCTAGCCAGCGCTCTCAGGGGGTCAGGCTTGTGTTCTCTATTGTCCAGAGGACATTCTGACACCATCAGATCCTAAAGCATCCTCTGTTTTGGGAGAGCACCCGGGTGGCTCCCTGGTCCATATGAACAGCATCAGAGGACCCAAAAGAGTATTTGCTTTTACATCCTTGCTAAGGAGATAAAGCAGACACTCACTCAGGCTAGGGTTTATGACTAAACAGGACTCGGAAACAAGACATCCCCCCTGCCCCCGGAGAGTAGAACCAAGGGGGGAATGAAGTACATGGTCCCATGGGACCCACGCAGGATGAAACTTAACAGACCATCCAGCAAGGTATCATCCATGCAAAACGGTAGGATTCTTGAAAAGTCAACAAGGCAGAACCTGAGAAACAGGCTGAGGGAGTGGGGGTGGGTCTGCTCAAACTCAGACACTGTCAGAGGCAGAGAAAGACTGGATGCAGGATCTGCACCTTCCAGGAGAGACAGCAGTGGTGAACCTAGCAAGTCTCTAGGGCAACAGTTGACCTATATATTCTATAGGGTGACAAGAGCCTCACCTAAAACCTATGGGGATAGGAGAGGGACATGCGAGCTATTAAAGGAACTGAGCCCATGGAAGATACTCAATAGATGTCTGTGAAAGGAGGAAAGGGAGAGATGGAGTCTAAGAGAGAAAGAGAGAGAAGAGAGAACATTCTCTAAGGTCAAAACTATGGCTTCACAGAGTCAGACCTCACTCCACAGCCTCCACATGCGTGCTCACATATCTTCATGCACCCAACTAGCTGGCCTCTTAGAGGAGAGGAAGCTGGACCCGAGCATTCCATATTGGGATGAGGGCCTGAAACAACATTGCCATGACAAGGTCGCAAAGGGCTTCACACCAGGGCAGGTGGGGAGAGAATCATTGGGGTGGTCTCAGAGCCACAGGTTAAAGTCAGGTTTGCTTTGTAACCAGAAAAGACCATGTCAGAACATACCAACCTGCCAAAAGCAGGACCACTGTATCCTCTCAGCTGCCTCGCCCCAGTGCGCTTTGCTTTCTATTGCTGTGATAAATGCCATGACCAAAAGCAAGTTCGTGAGGAAAGGGAAAGGCTTGCATTTCTGTGTCACAGTCCATCGTTGGGTGGAGTCAGAAGAGGAACTCAAACAGAAACCTCTAGGCAGGAACTGAAGCAGAGATCATAGAGGGATGCTGTTTACTGCCTCCTTGCTCCTCTATGGCTTGTCCTTATAGCCCAGGACCACCTGCCCAGGGATGGCATTCTCCACAGTGGGCTGGGCTCTGCTGCATCGATGCTTAATCAAGGAAATGGCCTCCAGAGACATGCCCAGGCCAATATAATGGAGGCAGCACCTCAGCTCAGGTTCCCTCTTCCTAGCTGGTTTTAGTTTGTGTCAAGCTGACAAAAACTAACTAGCACATCCCTTTTACCCACATACTATCCCTACCCTAACCTCTAAGGTGACTAGAGCAGTAGAACAACACTAATTCCTTTAATGGAGTGGCAGGGAAACTGAGGTACAGAACTCAAAAGATTATCTCAAACTCATTTGCTATCGGGAGCAGAGGTATAAGAATTAAAAGGTGACTCCTCTCCCAAGCGAACGGTGTTTCTACTCGTTCTTAGAGAACAGAGGCAGTTTGGAGATTCCTGAGAGCCCTGGCTGTGTCTGGGCAAAGGTATACTCCCTGGTATTCCATTCTGACAGTCCAGCCAGAGCTACCGCCTCTTGGTGTTATAATCCCTTCAGTGAGAAGACCAGAATGTCTGAATCACTGAGTTGTTATCTCCAGCAAGGTAGGACCCAAGAGACCATTGTCTGGTCTAAGGAGGTAAAGATTTGGTAACCACATCAACTGTCGCTGAAGGCATTCTGTGCTTGCTGAGTTCTGGTCACTCATTCATTGACCTAATAGTGTGACTTTGGGAACTTGAAGAAAACTTAAAAAAGCCCCATTCTTTGCTCACAGATAATTTAGAGAACTGACTGACACTGGAAGCTAGACATGACTTTCTGCCTGTCTTCTCTGGGCTTGTCTTGGTTAGGGCTCTTTCTACTAGGCCTTTGCTGCTTCTCATGACAAACTTTACTTTCAATGACTCTGTGGCTGAGATGACTAGCTCAGGCTTGGGATGACATGGAACAGCTAAAATCGACATCATATACGGTTGTTTGTTTATTATCTATCTGTCTGTCTGTCACTTTCCACCCCTCCATACAACCAAGGTAAGAAATGCCTTTAAGAGAAAAGCCATTCCTGATTTCAGAGTCAAATCACCTTCATTGTAGCTTCATTGTTTCCTTCAAGGTTTAAACCTTCCATCTCCGAGAAAAGTTTCTTGAGACACAGGGTGTAAAGGAAAAGTTAAAAAAAAAAAAAAGAAAAGGATCTTTTAGGACAGAATGTTACAAAGAGGTAAAACAACAGATTGTCTAGAGGGAGATTAGACAATCCGTTCTTCAGGGAAGCTCTACTAAGACAGGAAGTGAACAACTCAAAATAGCTTAAGGAAGTTCCTGAAACTGAGCAGATTCACTAGGAAACACTCCCCCCAAGATTAGCCAATGAAGACTGCTGAGAATCACTCTCAGACAAGCTAAGTGGGAAGAAGAAGCCAGGACCAGCCAAACTGCCCAGAAAAAAACTCAGACCAGCAGAGGTGCCTGGAAGAGCGCCTGAAACTTGGACACCTAAAAAGGATATTCCCCAACACAAGCTATGCAGTGTGCTCCAGATTCCCCGTTTTTGTGAGCTGTCACCCACGCTCAGGTGGGCTCTGGTGGTGCAGCTGTCTGTGAGTGATTTCTGCTTCCTGTAAGTAACCCCAGTAAAACTCACTGGTTCACTGATGACTTTGATGGTGTTTGTACTTTGCTCTGTTGTCAGTTCCCTGTCTGGCATGAGTGGACATGTGTGTTACATCTCTCCAGGAAAAACATGTCCTGAGTGTCCATGATCACCGGGCACAGCTGCCCTCTTATGGTCTGCTCCTCCAGCTCAACTTACACACCTAACTTGTGCTGTATTTTACAGTTTGTAAAAGACTTTTGAGTATATGTTCTTCCTTGACCCTTACAAAAATGCCATGGAGCAGGCAGGCATGGCCAGAGAGGCAGGAGTCATGTCCCATGATGCTGCTAGTTAGCATTTTATTGAGCAAAAATTTATTCACATGTATTTATGGATGTTATCTGCTGCTCCAGTGCAAAGCCGGATCTGCTGACTTAGTTCCCAGGAGTCTTTCAGACTACAGCAGCCACTCTCTCCTAAGGATAGAGATAAAAATGACCTTTCCATTCCACACATGTCAAAAGACTTAATACAGCACAGACAGTTCACAGCAACCCGGTATATTCTAAGTGAGCCATGCTTCACCTGAATAACAAATGTTTTAAAACCATTCCCAAGATTGGCTCCAGCTCAGGCTGCAGCTCAGTGGTAGAGGACTTGTTGGGCGCATGCTAGGCCCTGGGTTCAATCTCCAGCCCTGAGCAAAACAGAAAAGAGAAAGTCTTACCAATCATTTGGTACAGAGACCCTGAGGCTTTGCCTATCTTTCGTAGATAATTTATAAAAATTACTGCACAATTTATAGATTGGTTTCCAACGGTCTTGGAGGCTGGGAAGCCCAAGTCATAAGGCCACCTCTGCTGAGAGCCTTTTTTTTTTTTTATGGGGTTGCTATGGAGTCCCAAGATGGTACTGAAAGGGTTAGACTAACTCTGTAACCTATATGTCTTCTAAAGCCTATAGTTTTGAGTTTTAGGTCCAGGTTAAGCCAAAGCCTCTTAGTACCTTTCCAGAGAACAGAGGAATGTGACCCTATCTGTGAGGACAGATATAAAAAAAGGCAAGCAAGCAATAACCTTCACTCAGCAAAAAGAACAACCAGACCCTTGTCTTCAAGATAGTGTTTCTTAGCAACGAACCCAGATGGCCTCAAACCTTCTTCTGAGTAGCTCCTGACTTCCAGCCAAAAGTCTGCAGCCCCAATCTTCAAGGATGAGCTAACCACCCCACCTTCAATTGCAGCTGCATCCACACTTGGCAGGACTGGCCAAGCTTGAGCACCTAAGACTAACCAATTATCTTACTTTATAGCTTCCTCATCCAATCCTAAATTGCCAAAACTGCAACTTCAAATTTCCCACAATTTTTCTTTTAAAAACCTAAAGGCCTTTGTCTCCTGGTGCCACTCTTTGCTGACCGGCAGGGGTGACCCCATTGCACAATGGTTAATAAACCTCTTGCTTTTGCAATGAGTCCATGATCTGTGGGAGTTTCTGGGAAGGGCACGATCTTGAACTCCTGAGCTGTGAGACCCCAGGTCTTACAGTACAGGGATTATATGGTAACATGCAACATTCCGGCTAAGGCCTCCTCTTATCAACATGATTTGGGGAGATGACAATCATGGCAGCATCTTCAGATATTCCCTTTATTTCCTTATGAGGAAATGGGCCCAGAGGCTACGGAGACTGATACCTGAGCAGAAGCAAGGACCAAGGTATTACCACCGGAGTTCCCTTACCAAGAATGTTTTGGTCTTCCCAGGTCACCTTCTGAGCATATATCAAATGCTTCCTTTCTCTGTATTTCTAAACCTACCCAGTCATTTCTCTGACCTTTCTCAAGCTGGTCCCTCTTTTTTTTTTTTTTCCTTTTTGTTTTGTTTTTTGAGACAGGGTTTCTCTGTGTGTAACCTTGGCTGTTCTGGACTCGCTTTGTAGACCAGGCTGGCCTCAAAACTCACAGAGGTGCTCCTGTCTCTGCCTCCCGAGTGCTGGAATTAAAGGCCTGCGCCACCACGCCTTGGCTGGTCCTTCCTTTCAGCAAGCATTTCCACCTGTGAAATTTGTGATGGAGGTCAAAGGTGTCTTGCTTGCCTCCTGAGGAAGCTCTCTGGACCACAGACAGAGAAGGCTCACTTCTGAGTCCCCCCAGAACAGCTGGTGACTTTCAGAATGCCCTCCTTTATTTTTAGAGTCGTTTGTTGCCCAGTTCCATTCCTAAAGTTCGGTCCTTGTTAGGAAGGGGCCACAGAACTGAAAACGGTGCCTTTCATCTTTACTCTGAAAGAAGAGTTTCAAAAGGCATCAGTCAAAACTGTTGTCTCGTGTGGCATGAGCACATGTACACATGAATGTATTTGAGGCAAATCTTGCTATGTAGCCCAGGCTGGCTTTGAACCTGTAGTCTCCAGCCCAGGCCTCCTGAGTGTTAAGATTATGGACGGGACCACCATACTTGCCTCAACCTTGTTAAAGCGATTGCCCTATGGACTCAGTGTCATTGCTGTAGTTCCTAAGCCCTGGCCTCCCGTAACGTGAGGATTGTAAAGCTGTCTAATGAACACCATACGAAGCTGTTCCTGCGGACCGTTCCCCTGCACAGCGGAAGCCTTTTATCTGACCAGAGAAATTGAGATTGGACACAGCCAGTTCAAGTTTCCTCAACATGCAAAGCGCTGTGAAATTAAGCTTCTCCAGCCTTAATCCTTCCACAGGTCCCTAAAGAGCCACTTGGCCAATCAATTGTTTTTCTGTTTCTTATATCTGTCCCCCACCATGTAAAAAAAGCAACTTGGAAATGACCTATATTTTTTGAGTCGTTTTTGTTTTTGTTTTTCAGCCATTTTGTGATTATAACACCAACTCCCTCAGCCCTGTGTATTGGAATATTTATGATTTCATGCAATTAAAAAAACATTGCCGGATTCTAAAATGGTAAATAAAGCCAATTAAGATCATTATATTGTGATTTTGTTCTTTGACAAAGCAAAACAAGATTTCTCCCATCTTATCCTCATCTTTATAGTTTCTGGTTTGGTGGGTTTTTGTTTTTGTTTCTGTTTATTGTTTGTTTGTTTGTTTGTTTTTGGCAGGGTTTTACTGCGAAGCCCTGGCTGGACTCAGCTCTCAGCAATCCTGCCTTGGCCTCTTGAATTCTGGGATTACAAACATGAATCCTACACTTGGCATTTTAGTTCCCCTCTTAATTGAGTGTTCGCCATGCAGCTCACACGGGCACCGTGTATGAGCAGGTGCTGGGCACTGGCCAGCCGAGGAGTCACTGGCCCTACGCCGCTGGAGGTGCTGAGTTCCAGCTTGTATATGTGGTGGCGACTTGCAAGCCACAAGGAGAGGCATTGGCACACTTCATCCTGCCTGGTGGTCCTGCTTGCTGGGTCCATTGGGAAGACATTTCTAAGATTTTAAACAAATTCGCAGCATCAAGAGTTTATCTGATGTTCTCTTTTCAGAGTGAGTTGCTCTGGCATTAGAGATGTCCTTCCGCTGTAAGTTTGACCCTGGTATCCTAGATTTACTGCCCTGGAACCAGCTCACTGTATTCTGTTTGTTCCTATTGAAAATGACCATTCATTCCCAGCATGTTGCTTAAGAATTTTTCTAGTTTGAACCTGATACTCAGGTGCATGCTTTGAAAGCTTCATCTTTAGCTGGTCGGGTTATTTTGAAAGGTGTGACACCCTTAGGAAGGACTTCACTGGAAGAAAAAGGCTAGTAAGGGTTGGGCCTTTTGGAGTTACGTCTGCTCCTGCTCCTGGCCTGTGCTCTCTGCCGTGATGAGAACAGCATCTTGGTGAGCTGGTGCCCACAGCAGATGCTGACATCACGCCTTCCCAGCGCGGTGCTCTCTGAGCTGTGAGCCACAGCAAACCTCTCTTCCCTTAGATCACTTCACCAGTGAAATAATGATGACTATGAACTTCTACTCTGTTAGGCCATTGTGAGCTGGAGTATTCATGTCAAGGACCTTGCCCTTTAGGCGAATGTGGCCGTGTTTGGAATGTTAACCAAGACTAAAATCACCCTGGTTAGGAACAAAGGCAACCACACTTTATCTAAATTTGTACAATTAGGATTGCAGTCTGGGAGGAAAAAAAAATCAAGAAAACAGCAATTGTATTTAAAAGCTAAAACCTCAGGTCGTGAGCAGGTAGTCACAGCTGCAGGGCTCACGGGTGCGATGTCTGGAAGATAACACTGCTGAGCAGTCTCTCTCCTCCTCTGGCTCCTCTTCCGCTCTTCTCAGGCTTCTCCAGTGTCCCCCGAGGTTTGGAAGGTGTGATACAGATGTCCTGTTCGGAGCTGAGCACTCAGCAGTCGCTAATTCTCAGCACTTTGACTGTCTAACGTGTCTCTAACCATCACCCCCAGCAGATAGTAGACAATTCTGACTGAGGATGAGAGCCGTACTATTCTATAGACATAAACATTCAGGAGGCAGTTCCACAGGACACCAGTCTAGCAAAACAATAGGACATGCCTCCCTGTCCCCAGGGCCTACGGAATTCCCCAGCCATTGACTCTGAGCCAGATTTATTATACTAGGTGTGACAGGTCACCTGCAGAGAGTGCCTCAAACCAAAACTAGGCTCGCCAGCATTCCATCCTGAGTGGAGGTAAGAGCTCATTTGGTCCCATCTCTGCCTGAAGAACTACCGGTTAACAAGGGTTGGCAGGGAGAGAGGGAGTCACGTTCCTCAGTGGTGCAGACATGGGTAAGTTGCCCAGGCTCCAGTGAGTAACACCTGACCCACCCACACATGCTGGGGGTAGCAACCCTAATTAAGTGCTAGGTGTACAGAAAGAGACCATGAAACCTGGGCAGAAGGAGGCACTTGGAAGGAGAGGATTAATGAGGGGGTGAAGTTATAAGGGGAATATGCACTAAAGTGTATATGTATGTGTGAAATTGGAGAAGAATAAATCAATTTTAAAATCCCTAAAAACTGCAACAGGAATTTTTAAACCTCCCACTAAAACTGCACAAGGGTTGGTAGTTATATCGTGTTATTTGGGAATTGTGATTGACAGTGGCTAAATTTGAGCTGTCTTTTTAAGAAAGGGATTGAATATAGTCTTGGTCTCTGGGTAGTGGCGAAGGGTTTCCTGATGCAGATGGTTAGAAAACAGTCTTTAAGGAAATAGAAATTTAGAGTTCAGAGGTCATCTCTCAGGGTTATAACCTCAATCTGAGCCAACAATGGCCTCCTGTCTCCATTTTAGATGCCCTGAACCAGTACTACTCCATTTTGATTTTGCTCCGTGGTAGCATGTAGGGTCTTGGCAAATGAAATCAAGTTAAGACGCAGTCACACTGGAATAGGGTGTACTTTATGATTGAATGATGGTTTTTCCTTATAAGAAAGAGACAGGGATTCAGCTCAGCAGTAAAGCATTTGTCTAGGATGCTTTACTCGCTATTTGTCCAGTATAGTTGTCTTGTCTAGTTCAATCTCCAGGACCCTATACAAAAAGAAAAGAAATCTAACTCAATAGACAAGCACTTGCCTAGCAAACATGGAGCCCTGGCCTAGGGAGACAGAAGCACAGAGGGAGAAGGGAAAGAAAGAAGGAGAGAGGATGGATGGATGGATGAATGGGTGGATGGGTGGATGAATGAATGTTGACAGAGAGAAGAGTGCCGAACGAAGAAGCAAGACTCTTGGGCCACTTTAGAGGCTTCAGAGGCAATATGGCTCTTCTGCCACTCTACTTTCTGACCTCAAGCCCCCAAAACTACAAGAGAATAACTGTTGTCTGGAGCCACCTAGTTTTCAGGTACTTGGTTTTAAGAGCCCTGAGAAACATACAGGCTAGACATGGCCTGCCCTCAGGAAACTCGTGCGGTCTGTGGAGGCATGCCAGTCAACACGAATGAAAAGAAGAAAGCAGCAGGTTTGGGTGAAGAATACTGAAGGAATGGCATGTGGTTAGCTTCCGTTTCTGCTCAGAGAACGGCTCACAGTGGCAGGAAGGGAAGGCCTCTCAGATTGTGAAGGGGACAATAGGGAGAGATTTACAGAGTCAGGATAGTTGCAGACAGAGCTACCTGGCTTGTTCAAGTAGATGCTGGTGGCTTGAAGAAGAGGAGTGGGACTCGGATATTGTGTGACGGTATGATCCCGCTGGTGGGCTGCCTGTACAGAGGAAGAGAGTAGATGGCTTAAGCCAAAACTACTTATTTCAGAGTAGGCAGTAAAGACAATAGGAATCAGGAGGGCTGGGGGAGGCATGTGTTAAGGGGACTGATGGTTCTGTTAGGCCTGAAACATCTTTATGAAAAGGCCAGAGAAGCATACGTGATTGGAATGACCACATGGCCCGCAGGTTCAGCATCCTTCACACTGTCAGTGGAATGGATCTTCCAAATAATGAAAGCCCTCAGCGAGTTTCTTTCTTCCCATTAGAAGCCTCCTCTCTCTCCAGGGTCATGCTGGGCTTGTGTGCTGGTCACTTGAATAACCGCTAACACTGGCACTGTCAGATGCTCATCCAAGAGCACGGGGCTTCAAAAGCTTCCTGCAGCACCCTCCGAGCATATCCAGCTTCATCAGCAAGGCAGGGTCTCTTGGGGCTTCCAGGGTAAGCCGGGAGGAAGGCCGTGGGTGACCTTGGACAATATCCCCAGAGCTCCAGGCTCCCAGCTGCTTGGCCAATTAAAGGAGAAAGCTTTTGTTTTGCACAGTCTCACTTCCCTGTACAAAGATCTTGGGGGTGGGGGGGGGGAAGCCTGCACTGTGGCAGGCTAGCCTCGCTCTTCATTGCTGACTCAATAAGAGCAGCTGCATGCCCCGGGAGCTGGCAGTTGTTGGCACAATCAAAGATCAATTAAAACCTGCCATTCTGGTTTGCTCTTCCTCCACTAGCTGCTCTGGGAAACCTCTCAGTTTTCAGTGCCCCATCCCCCCCCTCCCCACCCCCCGCAAAAAAGTTTTTGCTGCCTAATTAACTTGAAGCCCAGTGACCTGAGAGGGAAGCAAGTCATTGATAGGAAGGAGCACTGTACAGGGAGCACAAGACCCAGGGCTTGCTCAGGCTCTACCAGAACTATTTTCCCAGGCTGGAAGCAAGTCATTGTCTCACTGGGCCTCAGGTCACTCAACAAACCAGGTAGTGATTGTCTCCTTTTCTCTCCAGGTGCTTGGGTGAATCATGTTAGAACAGAGAATGCGTGTGACCCTGGCTTTTCATACAGCACATACAATACGAATATGTATGTGTGTATATGCATAAATATATATTTTTTCTAGACAGTGTTTCAATATGTAGCTGGAACTCTATGTGTAGACCAAGCTGGCCTTGAACTTGCATTGACCTTATATCCTCTTCCTTCCTAAGAGCTGGGATTACATGCATGTGCCATAACAAGTGGCACCATATACATATACTTATTCATATACATATATGTGTATATATGTGTATACATATGCATATATGTATATATACATACATACATATACGTATATATATATTATCCCACCTTTTTTAAAAGCAATCTTAAAAAAAAATGTGGGTAAGCCAGGCAGCATAGGTCTAGCACTCAGGAGGCTGAGGCAGGAGGATCGCAAGTTCACGCTCAGCCGCGATTATATGCTAAGACTGTCACTAATTTTTAAAATGCAAACAAATCTTTTTCTAGTTTCAAAGGCATTTAGGGGAAGAAATGAACAATTCTTAAATCCCAGAGCTCTCAAAGCTCCATCAACTTGTCTTGGGCCTCAGTAGTCCCTGACAGGAACTGTAATTGGATTCCCTAAAATAACTGCCACGGGGGCTTCTGGGAGAATTGTCAGATTTAATGAACACAAATATAGGGCATTCCGTTAAATGTGAATTTTAGATAAACAGTGAGTATTTTTAGTGAGTGTCTTCCAAATACAGCCTGGGATATAACCACACCTATTCCATTGTTTATCTGAATTTAAATGTAAGCGGAGACACCTTCTGTTTTATCCAGCTCTGCAGGATGTGTGGAGGTTCAGCAGGCTATGCCTCACCTACGTCTGCGGGAGGGGAATCTGGTTCAGAGTAGGGCCTCCTTGTAGTTGACCTCTGTGAGTGCACAGTTCCCGGGGCACATGTATGCCTTTGTCTACAGCAATAGGGCCAGGTGGTATGGACTCCAGTCTCAGACAGGCTTGAGAATGAAGGGTTTGGCCCTTAGCTAAAGGATGGGAGACCATAGTCATGGGACAATAAAGAAAAGGTCAGGAGTTTAATAGGAGGAGGAGGACCAGAAAGAGAACATGGTTTGGGACTCCTCCCAACACAGACTCTCTCCTGCCCCTGACTGGGGAACCAATCACATTTGCATGAGTATGACCTCTTCACTGCAATCAAACCCTGGAGCCAGTGATGAGCTTGGACAGAGGCGAAGGGAAGGACCAGAGAGAACACACTCTAGCAATGCCTCGCTGGTGGCAGCAGACTGCTCAAGACTCTCCTCTGAGACCCATCATTTGCAGCCTTGGAGGTGTCCACGAAGGAGAACGCGGGATTGGCTGCCGATCCCGCCATAGCCCAGGCTCAGTAGACATTGGCAGCGGGTCATCCCCGTCCTTCTCTTCTGCCTTGGTCTGCTTTGTGCTGCTGTAATCGATTAGCTCCAGCCGGGCAACTGATAAACAATGGAGGTTTATCTGGCTGGTGGTTCTGTGGGTTGGAGGTCAAAGACTGAGAGGCCACATCTGGCAAGGACCTTCTCGGCACCTTATCACACAGAGGCTTGGGGGTTGGGAGGCTAAATTCATCTTTTTCTCAGGAGCCCACCCCCTTCTACATCGGCATTAATGCACATCTTTGAGACCTCTCCACCTCTCAGTGGGGATTAAGTTTTAGCCACAGGAACCTTGGCGGACCCCTTCTGTCCACCGCACTTTCCTTCTTGCCTTTCCTTATTACTTCCTGACCAGTGAGTGAGTGAACCGGCCCCTTTCAGCAGGGACTTGGCCGTCATCCACTGGTAGGATGCTTTCACCCTGAGCTAAGAAGGGAGAACAGTGATGTCTGAGAGCTAGTGTCAAGTGGGAAAGGGGGATGGGGAGAGGAAAGACTGTGAGAAACAGCCTTGAGTTCTGAGTGGAAGACGGCCTAGTCTTTGGACTGTGGAAACAGAAAAGGAGGGCATAGCTGACAAGAAGAAGAGGTGGGGAGGACAGGGTGGAGCCAAACACACTTTCAGACCATCTTGAGTTAGGCTTCGGTGTTCAGGCTGGCGCCCAAAGGAAAGCAAAGTTTGCATTATTCTAGGATGCTCAGGGCAACAGACTGGCCCCTTGTTTACCTGTTTCTCTCTTTTCTGTTCTAGTGCGCATGCATGTCTTTATTTTCTGGGGGCCCATTTATAATTCAGGCAGCCTCCTTCGGAGGAAGCAGGTGTTCTCTGGGATGAAACACCTTGGGAAGCAGAATGTACAAGTGGAAAAAAAAAAAAAGGCATGTCACAGCACAGCCAGGCAGAGGCTTGTGTGGAGGCAAGGGCAGAAGGAAGAGGAGGGCGGTAAGGGAGACAGGATGAGGAAGAAGAGGAGGGTCTGAGAAAGAAGGATCCCTTATGCACTTCCTTTACCCTCCTTCCCCCTCACTGTTTATGGTCCATCCTTGGAATGTTTTTGAGTCTTAATAATGGCTCCTCCTTCTCCTCTCCTCCTCCTTCTCTTCCTCCTCTTCTTCCTTCTTAGTGCTTTTAACAAGGACTGGCTCTGTAGCTCAGGCTTACCTTGAAACCCTTGGTCATCTTCCGCTCTTAGCCTCCTTAGTGCTGGGACTTTGGACCTGTTGCCATCATGGTAGGCCACAGCCTCCCCTTCAAGACCGCCCTTTCAAATGCCTAAGATTCTGGGAGCAAAGCTTAATTGTTAAGATAAAGGCTCAAATCTCCCAGGGGGGAGAGAGACAGTCAATAGAAGGGCATAACTTTGCTTGGGCCACCACATCATCTTCAGGTGACAAACAATAGGAGCCCGTTAGGGGAGTCACAGGGAACCCAACGGCTCAGTCTGCAGGAGCAGGAGAGCGTTTCAGCTCTCATCTTTTAGTGGAGACACTGATCTCTACTCTTCCAGACCACATAGGAGTGAGCGCTGGCCAGGCTTCAGGGGCGTCGGGGTCAGCAGAGAAGCCAGTGAGTGACTGGAGTGGACGGAGTCAGGCACTGTCACGTCATACCAGAGGCCAGTGTGTTGCTACCCATGCAGCAGGCCTCACCGCAGTGAAGTCTCGGGCTGGAACAGAGGCCAAAGAATACCTGGAGCAAAGAATGTGCGGCGTCTCATTAGCACCCCTCCTCTTTGTCACCACTTAGCTCTTTGGCAGGTGACTGTTGCTCCTGGTGAACGGAGGGCGGAGGGCGAGGGCGGGAGCTGGGCGCAGATCAGACCGGCTGTGGGTGGAGGTGGTGAGAGCAAACATCAGTAGGAACAGGCTGGTTTCCAGCAAGCTCATTTGCCCACACTGACCCAGACTGGGGTGCGGCCGCGATCCCAATCTCCCTGGGAACCAGTTTGGCCTTTGAGGAAGACAGGCTCCCCCAGAGGAGCCCGGGGAGCAAGTCCAACCCAAACAAAGCGGAGGTATTAAAGGGACTCCAGAGCACTCGGCATTATTAATGGGCTGTTCAAGCTGGGGAAATCAATAGCTGTTTGGAAAGGGCTTTGCGGAAGAAACCAGTTCAGATTAAGAAGAAGGAAAAACAAATACTTGGCTCTCTCAGGGGCTGAGAGGGTGGGGCAGGGTTTCCCCTCTCTTCACGGTTGCTCTCGCCTCTTGATTGGCAGATGCTACGAAAAGGCTGTGTGTTAAGTAGAAATTAACGCCTAGATTGGTTTTATTTTCATAGGATCCTCCTCACCAAGCTGGAAAGCCCACATTCCGAAAGGGGAGAATCCATTATTTTCTAAAATAACTTGCTTTCCCAGAGCAGCGGGGAAATACAAGAAGGTGTGTAAAGGGGACGGAACTGAAATGTTGGTGCTTTCTGATTTGGCGAGCACGTCAAAACGGCTTTGATCCGGTTTGAAGCATCTGGTGTTCAGGGAACCTTTTTACCCAGGGCCCAGAGCTCATTTCTGGCCCACCCCAACCTCCTCTCTCACCTTCCCCTGGGAAGTAGGGGTCATCACTGCCGGTGCTTGTGAGGCAAAGCCCGTGATGGGGTCATTCATGATCTGTCCACAAGGACGAGGTGACAGTGTGAGGCAAAACCAACCGTGTCTCTCTCTCTGTGTCTCCTTCCTCTTGATTAAGTGGCCGTTTCAGAACAGAAACTGTTGTGAAGAGCAGGGACTAAGGAGGGGAACAGAAGGGCAGTGTTGGTCACCAGTGGCTACTCCTTGAGGATCTGGAAATCTGTTGGCACTCTTTATCCCCTCTCCCTACAGGACTCCAGCTGGGTCCATGTGGCAGTCACCCATCTGCCAGTTCCGTGAGGGCTCCCCAAGGGCCCTCCAGTATCTTTTTCCAGAACAAGAGTGAGGGCATTCATCTGTGTGACCTGGTACCGCGTGTGTCGTGACCTAATGGTACTTGAGTTCTGTTCTCCTTTAAGAGCGTCTGTGGGCTAAGTCCTGATCAGGATGCCGAGGGGTCACATGAGGCTGCGGTTGGCAGAAGCTTAAGAGAAGGCAGGTGCCTGCGGCCTTCCGTGCCTGAGGAGGGCCTTTGAGGAACTGCCCAGGGCCTGTGCCACTCTGTTGCCCGTGGTTTGGGCCCAGAGGCAGGCAGCACCATACTGGGGAGGCAGGGCCTGGTTTTGTTTTCGTATAAACTCCAGCTCTGTCTCGATAGCTGTTGATCTTGGAGGAAGGAAGCAAGTAGTTTAACCTTGCTGACCTTGGCCTTCTCATTAGTAAGGTAATGATCCATGTCTGGGGCAAGGGGCATCTTACCACAGTATGTCTAAAGGCCCGGCATGTATTAGGCACTCAAAACTTCTGGGTCTTGTCACGATGGGTGCCTCTGGGCGAGTGGGCGACCCTGATTCATCAGACTAGAGGCTGTGCTGCCACCCCTTGTTTCTCATGGTCACTCATGTTTAGGCCTGTAGCTGTCTCTAGAGCACCATGGTGGAAAGCTACAGACATTCCCAGGCATGCACACCCACCTTCCTGCAGGGAGATCAGGAATTTCCAGGGCTACAGGGCCCAGATCAGCATGTGCAGAACAGGGTAGGCGGGTTTAGGAAAATCTGCTTTTGTTTGTGGATTCCTTTGGACATCTGGAAGGGGTGAGCCTATACATCACTAAGGAGGCATGGTTTTCCAGCGTGGTCATCTCATCCCATCTGTCTGTTGGGCCTGGGGCAGGGGAAAGGGATGGGTATCCAAAGGTTCCAGATCTGCTCTCTCATTTCCTAACCCGACAGGAAGAATTTCTTTAGGGGAGAAAAACCATTTAGGAGAAGATAATCAACATAGCTCCTAAGGAAGCTTCGTGCCTGTTTCCAAAGGACCAACACTCCTCACCGCTCCCCACCCTTTCTACTGCTTCCCACCATCTCTCCCCCACCCCTCTCCACTGCTCCACCCCTCCCCACTGCTCTAGCAGCTGCTGTTCAGAAGCCAGGACAGATGACCTTGACTTTGACCTGAAACCCCCCACCCCACCCCCCAACCCCCACGCCCCATTTCCTCAGGGCTGCCTGGGCTGAAAGAAAGGTACAGATTTATGCCAACTTATGCTTATTTGTTTTGGGCAAAACACAAATTATGGGTGTGTGTGGTTTGTGCAGGAGAGCGTCCTCCTGTCTTGGCTGGAGCCCATAGGTCATGCCTGTGGGCATCTTGCTTTGTCAAGGTGCAAGCTCTGGATGTCCCCCTCTCTCAGAATGTCACCATCTGTAGATAGGGTGCTTGAAGAAATGACTCAACGAAAACGGATGAAGTCAGGATAAAGCCTAATCCAATTCTACTGGTGTCTTTAGGAGAACAGGAAAGGGGCACACTGGAATGCTTCAGGGGTGCATGTGAGGACGTAACAAGGAGGTGGCTTGTTTGCAGGCCAAGAAGAAACCAACCCTGCTGACAGCTGGACTTCAGACTTCCAGCCTCGTGGGAAAACTCATTCTGCTATTTAAGCTATTCGGGTCTGCAACAATTTGTTATGGCAGCCCTAAAAAAAATGAGCACATTTTCAGTCTTTGCACTGCAAAGGTTTGGTTTGTTTTTTTAATTTTTTATCGATTGTCTCTCTTTTCTCAGGTTTAAGAAATATCTTCAAAAAGAGCTTGTTTTATTGATGAGCTTGGCTCGTTAGAAACCACCTCAGGAAGCTCTTGGCAAACTCAGAAGGGGATGAGGGAAAGCCCGTGCCCACTCACACTACAGAGAGCGACTGTAGAGATAATTGGAGAAGATGGATCTATCTGCAAAGACACAAAAGGTCGGGAGTTTATGTGAGTCATCCTCTGAGGCAGCGCCAGGGAAAATGAGCCATTGTGGTAGCAGCTATTCATCTTGAGACTGATTTATAAGCATCATTGAAGGACTTGATATTTGTCTCTACTGGAAATATTTTTTTTTATTATTTAATAAGAATCATGTTTCTGCCTATTGTAATTCTAGGCTTCGAATTTTTTCCTTTACTTCCTGATAAGCCCATGAACCTTCGTTGGATCTGTAGTTCTTTCTGGGACTAGAAGATTTTAGAATTTTTGATGCTAACTTTTTTTTTTCCTCCTCTGAGAAAGGGTTTTACTATGTAACCCTGGCTGGCCTGGAACTCGATGTGTAGCCCAGGCTAGCCTCAAATCACAGATCAGGCTGTCCCTGCTTCTTGGGTGCAGGGACTAAAGGCACCGCCACCATGCCTGGCTTTACCACATAATTTTTATTGCAGAGCTGTACTAGAACGGAAGCCAGAGCTTCCCCACGACACCCTAGGAAAACTAACTGAGGTGAAGTGGCAGAGTGGCACCCACCTTTAATCCCAACACATGGGCACCAGAGGCAGGTGGAACTCTGTGAGGTTGAAGCTAGCCTGGTCTCCATAGAGAGAGCCTGTCTCAGAGCGGTAGAGACAGACAGACAGACAGAGGGGAGACAGGGATGTAATTGTGGTCTGAATGAACTTTGCTGAGGTTTGTTCTTTTAAAAGATTCTTGCTCCTTTTAAAGCCTCTGCTGCTTGCAGCTAGGACTCTCTCCTGTGTCCGCAAGTGTTGCTGTTTAACGTTTAAAGATTGATTTATTTTATGGGTGTGAGTGTTTTGCCTACATGCTTGTGTGTGTATCGTGTGAGTGCCTGATGACCATAGAGGTCAGAAGAGGACACTGGGTCTGGAGTTTTGAGTTATTGGGAGCTGCCGCGTCAGTGCTGGGAAGCAAACAGAGGTCCATGCAAGAACAAGTGCCTTTAACCACTGAGCCATCTCTCCAGTGGGTGTGGGCATGCATTTGTGTGCTTGTGTGTGTGTGTGTGTGTGTGTGTGTGTGTGCATGTGTTCCAGAGGTCAGGATCAGGTGTCTCCCTCAGTTGATCTCCAATTTATTTTTGAAGTAAGGGCTCTCATTGAACCTGGAACCAGCTGTTTGGGCTGAGCTGTGGCCAGTCAGCCCTAGGGATCCTCCTGTCTCTACTCTCCCTCCACTTGTCCAACCCTAGGGCTACATGTGGCCTTGCTGTTCTGGGCTCTTTTATGTGTCTGTTGAGGATCCCAAAGAAGGCTCTTGTGCTTGCGTGTAGCAAGCTCTTGTGTGTGGATCTCCAAGTTTTACTTTCTATATGTTGGAGGAACATTCATCTCTGTGCTACTGTTTCTTCATGTGTTTTATTTTGAAGGCAAATTTCTTGAGTGGACAAGGAAGTCATCTTTAATCAAAGCTGTGTTATGGGCTTTGCACTTGGCTAAGAGCCTGAGCCAGTGCTAGAGAACCGCTGTGAAGGCCCCAGGGGAGTAAGCTGTGGTTACATCTCCTGGGTATCCAGCAGAAGCGTCTGGATCCTGACTCAACCTCTCTTCTCTTCTAGAAGGTGCTGACTGGTGATCATGCTTGCACTGGGGTCTTTGCCCAGCCTAGATGGCTATCAGGTGGTCGGTAGGATTATCGCCAGCAGCAGTCCAGCTGTGCTGTTACAGAAGACAGCCTAGAACCCAAGTGCTTCCCACGGCATTCCTATGCACGTCACTGAGAAAACTCAAATCGGTACAAAGTGAATAAATTGTAAATAACAATAATAATAGTAATAATAAACCCTGCTCTCTATAAAAAGAGAGAGAGAAAATCCAAACCTCATCATTTTGTAAATATCAGCTATGCAGATGCGTCTCTTAAACTTATCTTTCTAGATCATCTGCTGGAAACTACAACTGGATACCAGAACTGGCAGAAACCTAGTTTTCCCCTCTCCTCACAGGGGGAGCCCTGCCAAAGCCCAGGTAGGTATCAACCATGGCTGCTGCCATGGGCCAGTCAGATTCAGTCTTAATTCGCACCCAGGACTTGCTCTTTATAGGCATGCTGGCTCTGCCCCCAGTTCCCACCTTCATCCAGCACAAACGTGGCTTTCCATGCCTGTCCTGTTATCTCCATGCCTGTCCTGTTATCTCCATGCCATATTGTTCCCTCAGCACACTTTGAGATAAGGGAGCCAGCTGACAAAGAAAGGTCAGGGTCAGGTTGGCTTTGCATGGAGGAGGCCAGCAGGGTCTGGATTCCAAGGGTCTTGTTTGTATGTTGACGACTAGACGATCTGTAAGTCCTGGGTTTGTTTTGTAACCATCTGGGCTGATTTGAAAATGGCCCCCGTAGGCTCACTGGGAGTGGCACGAGGTGCGGCCTTGTTGGAGAAGGTGTGTCACTGGGGGTGGGCTTTGAGGTTTCAGAAGCTCAAGCCAGGCCTAGGATCACTCTCTCTTCCTGTTGGCTGTGGATCCAGAGGCAGAACTCTCAGCTCCTCTCCAGTACCCTGTCTGCCTGCACTCCATCATGCTTCCTACCTTGAACACAGTGAACTAAACCTTCAATTAAAGAACTGGTCCTTTAATTGGACTAAATCCCGATGAAGTGTTTTTCTTTATAAGAGTTGCCCGTGATGTCTCTTCACAATATCCTCTGAACTCTCACTAGCGTCTTTGGAGACGTCTTTTCCTAGACCCGCAGGGTTAGTTGTTGGCTCCTGGCATCTAGGCAGACAGCAGGCTGGGCACTCTCCTCCTCTGGCATCCCACTGAGAGCAAGGAGTGATGTTTTCCGAGGCTTGACAGTATCAATAAGCACTGTTTCACAAAAGCAGCATTTCCCCGTCTCTCACAGTCAGGGCGATGCGCTTGCCTGGAGCTAGCCTAGAGTTCCTTGTTAACAGCTAATCTGGGTGCCGTTAGGATGTGGTTCTGTTGCAGATCTGACATTAACAGCAGCGGCTTGGCGAGTAACAAAGGGAGGCAAAGTCTTCTACCCCAACTTCAGCAGCTCGGGCCCATATGGTGTCATTTTTCAAGGAACAGATTTTCGTCTCTCATGCCATTTCAGAGCTGTTTCCCTCTGAAAGAAATTACCAGCTCTAATTTAATGCAGAACATGCCTGGATGTCACTGCAGAAATCTAGTTAAACTGAGCGCTGGTGCGTCTCACGAGCCTAGCAGGAACAGTGCTCATTTGCACTCATTATGTCTTCCGAGCCTGTGTTGTTGAGCTGAGAATCAGCCCCCACCCCAGGGAAGAGGGGGCCTGCCATCTCCTGAGGATGCCAGGGCTCTTCCTCTAATTCCATGGGGTCCAGAATTCCAGCCTGGGGTTGAGAAAGAAGAAGGTGTAGGGTCATTCTGCTCCCTTCCCCTCCCCCACACTTTGCCCTTACAGTGCAATCAGTGAAATGATCCTGTCTCTGCATAGAAACTTGACTTCCATGAAACCCCTCGGGCAGTTCTGTCACCCCGAGGGCTGTCCATGCTTGGGGACAGACAGTTTCAATTGAGTCGTGTGATTCCAACTCTCACTGTGCAGGAAGGGGCGGGAGACTAATCAGAGCTCTGTCTGTAGCTGGCTATGCACTGAGCGGGCCTCCCTTGCAATAGAGGGAACTTGGGATGTCTCTCCTCTCCCACATCAGTGGTCCTGATGACTTACATATTTCAGAGAAGGTCTGCTTGTCCTGTGAGCATCACAGCACGAAGCAGGCATTCCTAGCTGATGGTGGGAAGTCATGACTCGGAGGAGCCAGTGAGGAAACTTGCCTAGGGTCAGGTGGCTGGTCAGAGAGAAGGGGTAGGGAGAGTCCAACTGGTCTCACTCCCCCTGCGAGGTTCTCAGAAGCCTGGAGAATGGGTCTGAGGCTAGGCTTTGACTGCCACACCTCACCATAGGATGCCATCTTGGAGAGCAATAGGCCTACACTGATGGACCTCTCCAAAGTGTAGAAGATTGCTGGAGAAGCTCTGTGTTGCTCTGTGGCACAAGATCTCATGAAGGAACATTCCAGAACAAGCTGAGATACAACAGAAAAGGCTTGTTTAGCTCTTAGCTCAGATTCAAGTCACAACCTGAGTCTGAGCAAGTGGCTTGGCCTCTTTCTCTTAGCCTTGGTTCCTGAAACAGCAGGTAGATCCACTGCCTTCAGTAGCTGGCTCTGTGGTTCAATGACAGAGCCACGCAACACAGTCGCCTGGATAAGATGTTCGCCGGCGAAACAACTTCCTCGTCTAAGGCATTCAAACGACAACACAAAATGCTCCAGGAAGTGAAAAGTTAAGCCAGGTGTGAACAGCAACCCAGTAGGTTACACCTGAGAAATGACTAGGCAAATGCCGAAATGGGTCACAAACCGGAAGCCTAGCTAGGCTGTTTAACAGTGGACAGATGAGGACAGTACAGGGCAACAGAGACTGCTGTGGAGCAGTAAGCACGGCAGGAGTAAAAGGGGCTGTCAGCGCTCAGCCCCAGGAAAGTGGTGTCAGACAGGCACGTCAATGCAGTCCGGGTGAAATTCCAGCTTTCTGAGACACTTGGAAATCTGCTTATTTACATGCAAATATTCCAGTTTTTGAGAATTAAGAACAATTCCAAGGGCTTCAAACCCCTTTCATGCCAAGCAAAATGTGTCTGCTGGCCATATGGTACCCAGGAGCCCCAGCTCACAATTCCGTGCTAACAGGCTCTGAGTTGGTTCATGTCTATTCTGTGCCGTAAACAATTCCACAGGGCTCATTTTGTGGCCTTCCCTCGGGGTGTCCCGCAGAGGTGACTCATCTGTATCATGTCAAGTCAATAGAGTATTGCACCGCACAAATCTCATTTTCCTGTTCATGGCCTCCGAGGCTGGACAGCATGGGCAACCCGTTCCCCTCTCCCTGCCTGAAAATAAGCATCTCAGAGAGACAAACAACAGCATGACAGGAAAAGAGTGATTTGGCCTGGCTAGCAGGGTGGAACAGAAATGGTTCTTTTTCTTTTTTTTTTCTCTTGAAGTCATTTCTATTCTACTTTATTAGATCACATAACCATTTTTAATGTTAACTTAGGTACAAATTAATTGCTGTGCAAATGAACGGGAGCGCAGATGAATGCCCTCGCCATTACTGACTCTTAAATGGCAATTACTCGGTTTTGTAATCCAATAGAGCCAGTAGCAGCGCAGCTGCAGTGCCTGCTCTGGCCGGGGTTGCTGCTAATGGGAAGAGAGGATGTCCCTGGAGACCCGGTAAGCCTGGGGAAGCTCCCTCGGCCGCCTGCCTGCCTCATTCTAAGTGCGATGGGGTGAAGGGTGAAGGTATGAGAGATCGTTTATCTCTCAGGAGGATTTTTTTTTAATTGCACATTCTTCTGTTTCTGTCTTTTTTTTTTTCCTTCCCCAAATCTCCAGAACCACACATAAACATTAGCCTTCAAAGTCACTGCCCAGAGACTCTTCTCTGTGTCCGGGCAGCAACCAGCCCCCACCCATGACCCCCCTGGGCAGGGTGTGAGCAAGCTCCATGTGCTCTCAGAGACCGACCGATCCACTGGGGACCGATCCACTGGGGACCGGACCACGCCGGCTAGACCTGGCTAGATCGTTGGCTGACTCGCCGCCAGAGGAAACATAATTGACTCAAAAGCAGGGGCAGCATATTTGGCATCTTGGTGCCCTTGCTGAGGGTGTGGCACCTGGCAGTCAGCTGCAGCTGGTGGGGACGTCACTTCCTGTCATGGAGATTCTGTTCTCCTCACTGAACCTTCCACGTGGACGTCAAGCACGCCATCCCCTCCTTCGTGCCACGGACTTTTGGAATTTCTTTCAGAATGTTGTCCTCTTCCATCCAGCAGGAACAGGATTTCCACCTAGAAATTCTTCCTCAGTTTCCACTTGCCAGATCAATCTCACCTCTCCCTCACAAATGATATGTCGTTGCTTTTTGATCGAATGTACTCTCAGATAGAGGTCACACTATTCAGATACGGTGTGAATTTTGGAATTGTACCACGTACAACTTTATTTAAAAAATATTTTATTTATTTTCTATGTATGAGTGCTCTGTCTTTGTGTACACCTGCACACCAAAAAAGGGCACCAGATCTCATTATAGGTGGTTGTGAGCCACCATGTGGTTGTTGGGAATTGAACTCAAGACTCTTGGAAGGGCAGACAGTGCTCTTAACCATAAGCCACCTCTCCAGCCTCACAACTTTATATTTTAAAGGAAGAAAGAACATTCCTTAGTGGATAGTAGCTAAAGGGGATCTGACTTTTTTTTTTTTTTCCCTTGAGATAGGTGTCCTGGGGCCCATTTGGAAGTGTCTAAAATGAGCTTTTAGATTTTCATCACGAAGAACTGAAAGTTCATAAGCCTAGCATGATGTCTTACACTCAATCAAAGCTGAGTAATGGATGGACATCTCTTGCAACATGGTAACAAAACCACTCATTTGTTCTGGAAGGTTCTTCTTCCTTTGGTGCCCGGGATGGAAGTTACAGAAGTAGACTAGTATCAAAGGTAAAATTACCTAAAAACATCTAATCCGGTTTAGCATGTTTTATTTTTCAGATTTAGAAATCTAAGATCCTCAGGGGGGAATTTTTGGAATTTTTGTACAGAATATGAACCCTAAGATAAGCATAGGTTTCTATGGCAACTGAACACGAACTTGTTCATTACTTTCTATATTTTACCTTTGTGAAATTCTCATGGGTGAACTGGGACTTAGGAATATAGAAAATGCCTGGTTCATCAAGTACGTACAGCTTGATGGCTTCATTCACTACTTTCTGTGGGAGTCTGCTGGTTGGTGTCTCAGAGAGCTCCTGAGGGGTCCATTACCAATGCAAAGGGAATAGAAAGAGCCCTGAGGTCCACAGTCACATGATAGGGCCCTGGCCCTAGTTCTTCCGGCTCCTGAGTTTGAGGCAGGTGTCCTAGCCCTGTCCTTACCCATAAAGTAAAAGTGATTTCCCTGCCTTACAGTACTCACTGGAAGATAGAAGTGTTTGCCTGTGAGATGAGGGCTAAGAAACTGTGCTAGAGATTACAAAGCAGCCAGATGGAGGGGGCATTTCCTGGGGGCAGAATGAGCAAGAATATTTCACGGAGCAATGCCAGCAACTCCAGAGTGCTGTGCCTTCCAGCTCAAGAGCCAATATGGAAACTAGCTGCATCCTGAGAGTCAAACCTAAATGTTCTTAGGCGTTTCCAATAGAAGTCCTCCTTTATAGCCTCAAACATTTCCCATCTCTATTCCCACGTGACACTATTTGCACTTTAATGTCTGTTGAGAAAGTTCAGACTGACAAAAAGCTACTCTGAACTATGACCGTTCTTTAAGTTATTTATATTCTATTAATTGCTACATAAAATTGTTACTTGAGAAATGCTAACGACGGAGTAGAGCAAACTGTTAGTCATTCAACCTCTAGACCATTGGTTCTTAACCTTCTCAATGCTGTGACCCTTTACTGCAGTTCCTCATGTTGTGGTGAACCCGCCCCCGCAACCATAAAATTATTACAGTTGTTACAAACGGTAATGTAAATATTTTTGGAGACAAAGGTTTGACCAAGGGGTCACACACCCCACGGGCTGAGAACCGCTGCTCTAGGTTCTCACAGGTCACTGGCTTCTCAGAATAATCCTCTGCACTCAGCTCACCCTGCAGGCTACAAAGGGCAAACTAATGAACGGCTGAGAGCCAGGAAGTGTAACCTTTTAAAGTGAACTCTGACCCCATGCTGAGGACACACTGGTCCTGGTAACTGGTAACATTGACAGAGCCCAAGAAACACACTGGTCACGAGGAAGCTTAGTTGCCAGGGGAAGCCTGAGGAGGAGCTCCCCTGGGGGCCCTCAGGCATGGGCTGTACTCCGATCTGGATCAGCTTGGGTGCTCTGGGCAGCATGCAATGCACCCAACTAACTCCTAGTTTTCCACTCCGGGCTCAGCTGTGCATAGGGCAGCCAGGCATCCTGGTCATTCTATTTTATTACCGATGGACATGCCAGCTTCAACTCTATAACCATCCTACGCTGATACCAGTCCCGTGACGGAAGTCTTGCACACTCATCAGATATTAGATAATTTTTTTTCCCATGGGGGTGAGGATTATTTTATACATTACAGGATATTGACCTTTGACCTCTACCCTCTAGATACCGGTAGCATCCTATCCCCCACCACCCCATCCCTATCTATGGCAGTCAGTGATGTCTCCAGGCATTACAAATATTCTTTGTGGAGAGAATCCCCCACCCCACCCAGGTAAGAACCATGAAGGCCGCCCATTCCCAGCTGGGGTTCTGCTCAAACTTCCCTCCTGAATGATGAAGGCATTAAGGTAAATTTACGTATCACCTTTGTCCAAAGGATTTAGGACTCTTGAAAAATCCATTTAAGGGGCTTATGGTCAGTTGTGAGATACAGTCAAGCTCCATTTCACTGTAATGCAAAGTGAAGCAAACTTAATGGTTTCCCCCACGATCATGGTTAAGAAGAGATCAGTCCATCCTGGTGGGTCGCGGTATCAGCAGGAGTGTGGCTGGCTGGCCACACTCATCTCCATCGGAGGCAGACGGAGGAAGGCTGGTGTTGCAGTTGCCTTTTTGTTTGCTTTTTGTTTCAAGAAAGGATTTTTCTGTGCAGCCTTGGCTATCCAGGACTCACTTTGTAGACCAGGCTGGCCTCGAACTCACGGAGATCCGCCTGCCTCTGCTCTCTGAGTGCTGGGATTATAGGTGTACTCCACCGCTCCCAGCTTTCCTTCTTCTTATTCAGTTCAGGATCCTAGTGCTTGGGGCAGTGCCAGCCGCATTCAGAATGGCTCTTCTCACTGCAAGCTCCCTAACAGATATTCCCAGAGTATGTCTTCCAAGGCGGCTCTAAATCACCTCAAGTTGAGCTAAGACCAGCCGCTAGCTTCGCGTGCAATTAGGTTGTCAAATTTCTTGCCTAGCATCCCTGAAAGCCTGGGTTCAATCTTGTGCTGGCTAGTTTTCTGTCAGCTTGACACAAGCTAGAGCCATCAGAGAAGAGGGAGCCTCAAGTGAGAAAATGCTCCCATATGATCAGGCTGTAGGCAATCCTAGGGTGTTTTCTTAATTAGTGACTGATGGAGAGGGCTAAGCCCATTGTGAGTGGTGCCACCTTAGGCTGGAGGTCCTGGTTTCTACAAGAAGGCAGGCTGAGTAAGCCAGTAAGCAGCACCCCTCCCTGGCCTCTGCATCAGCTCCTGCCTCCAGGTTCCTGCCCTGTTTGAGTTCTTGACTTGACTTCCTTTGATGATGAACTCTGATGTTTTGTTTGTTTGTTTGTTTGTTTGTTTTTAAAAGGCCTAACTAACCATCACAGTGACCTAGTGACCAACAGTCACTCTCTTGAACATCAGTTGCTCCAGAGGCAAAACTGTCACCTGCGTAACAGGTATGGTTTGCACTGCCCACTGTAGGCTCCAACATGTGCGTGTCTGTGAGCTGGAGGGTGTGCTACCACAGGCATGCAAGGGACTGTGGAAGACAAAGGAGGGCATTGGATTCCCTGGAGCTGGAGTCACGGGTGGTGGGAGATGCCTTTTGGGCACTGGAAATCCAAGCCAGGTCCTCTGCAAGGGCAGCAAGTGCTCTTAACTGCTGAGCCATTGCTCCAGTCCCAAATAAAACACTTTGTTGTTGTTTTAAATTCCTGATTTGCTTTTTGGTTTTTTATTATTATTACCCCTTTCTTCTAATATTAGAACAAAAAATATTTCAGTCACTCAGGAAACTCAGTTTTTGTGCAGATGGCCTCGGTTTTGTTTATGGTGGTTTTTCTCTTTCTTTTTTTTTCTTTCTTTCTTTCTTTCTTTCTTTCTTTCTTTCTTTCTTTCTTTCTTTCTTTTTCTTTTCTTTTCTTTTCTGAAGTTTTTTCAAAAGGACCCTTCCCACCCTTCATCTGAGGAGAGCATTATCCTGGCCAATGCCCTCAGCAGCGTAGAGTCCCTCAGGGCTCAAGTAGGAAACTTTATACTTTTTTATTAAGCCTACTTCTATGCTTTCTATAGGACATAAATATTATATGTAGGATAGAAAGTAAAATTTTTAAAATTCTATGCTTCTGTTCAGAGGTAAGCTTTCCCTTCTGGCTTCCCCCTGCCCACTTCTAAGGCCACTGCTTTCTGTTTCAGACCTGTGGGCGCCCGGCACGGTTACCCTCACCCTGTTCCAACCCAGCTTCTTCCTCCAGCTTGTTCAAGCCCGGTGTTTTCTGCCCCCTGGAAGAAGAAATTCTGGTTTTGCAAGCACATGCTGGGTCTTGCTTATATCTGGCTCTGGGTTCTATAAGTGCTTGTTCTTGGTCAGAGTGGACCGGTTGCCCTTGGGTGAAGAGCCAAAGGGCAACACCCAGACTCACTCTCAAAGACACACTCCTGCTTGTGTCTTAGGAATGTAAGGCTGAAAAGAAGGCAGAAAAAGACCACCTTCAAGCAGACCAATTAGCGAGCCTCTTCAGATGAATGTGAGCTCCTCAGGAGAGCAGGACATTTTTTCTGCTCGGCTCTGTCTGTAGTGTTAGAGGGGCCTCTTTGGGAGTTCTGGGACAATAAGGTAGAGATTATGAATCTGAATGTCCCAGTGAGACCTCCTAGGTGGAAGCGCAGTTATCAGAGTCTGTGTGTAGTTAGGCTAGCCCTCCTCAAGGAGCCCCACATGGGAAAGAACTCAGGATGAGTTCCACCTTACCAAGGTGTCTAATGAAAAGCATGGGGCGGGGGGAAGGAGCACTGGGTGATGGCAGCTAGAGAAATCACGGTCCCACTCTGTATAAAGTAGGCTGTGGGGACTCCTAAGGAGAGATGAAGATGGCTTGGCAGCCTGTAGAGCTGCCTGCAGGAGGCCTGAGTGCAGGGCCTCACATCCGGTTCAAAGTACAAGGCTGCAGCTCCTGGCTCAGGCTGGTGCAAAACCATGCAGCACAATTAACATTCTGGGGTTCGGCACAATTAACGTTTCTCCCAGCGCCCAGGCCCAGCGCCTGCAGAAATCCAGTCACGTGGTGGAGGTGGTGCCTGGGAGGAGGGAGAGAGCTCCGTGGGCCAGAGACTGTTTGGGCTCTGTGGCAGACGGCTGGGCTCTTGCTCACTGTCAACCTTACCCGGCCACAAAAGCTGTCTGCAAGCTGTCTGGGGCACAGGGACCACTGCTCCCATGGATTGGGATTTGGCTGGCCTACTGTTTCTATCAGAGGGTTATTCATACCTCCCGCTCCTTGGCTCGTTTCCTCTACCACAGGGCTGACTTCTCTTCAGCATTTCGGGCCTCGTTACCAGATAACGTCGGGGATAGCACGCTAAAGGCATCGTGTTACCCCTTGTCGCCTCCTTTCTAAGAATATTTTGTGAATCGAGAGGACAAAAGCGTTCATTAGAATTTCCTGAATGAAGACCAATACCAGGCTCCCTCTCCCCTTGCCCCAAGCCTCTGGATGGCTGCCCAGTCTCTTATTGTCATATCTACTGCAAATACACGCCCCAACCCAGCCAGACCTCCTCCAACAAACACTAGACGGAGCGCTCAGCGGTGCTGGGTGGGAACCGCCCCTGGAAACTCCAGTTTTAGTTCTCAGGAGCCTCTCTCCAACCAAGAACGTACTGCCCAGAAGGCGTTTGTGCCTTCTCATTGTTCTCCTGTTTGTTGTGTGTTTCTGCCTTTGCCGGTCTTAATAGAAACCCTTCTTTCCACCAAAGTCAGAAATAACTATGCAATATGTCAGAAGACACTACTCTCTTGGAAGTCACTGCCCCCCCCCCCAAAAAAAAAAAAAAAAAAACCACTACTCTTTTAAGAAATAAAATTATTTATATATACTCTCTTTAATGTCAAGAGCCTGTCAGAGGGCCCTGTTTCCTGTCAGAAGTCATTATCTTCCCATAGCCTTAGCAGCTTTCCTGTGACTTTCTCACAGGGAGAGGCTGAGCAGCTGCTGCCTGTTTAAGCCTGTTTTGCTCGTTTATCTGGAAGTTCAGTCGCACGTCCAGATGTGGCCTGGAGCGGTGGTCACAGCGCTCTGTCCGCACTGATAGCCCCGTATCATCACAGTCCTCTTGTCTACCTCCATGACTGCAGATGTGCCGCGTCCCGTGCCCTGGCTGAAACGAGCTGCCTTCCGGAACGGTGCTACCCTGCCAGAACGGTGCTACCCTGCCAGAACCTCAACCAGTTTCTCTTCCTGGTACTGCCCCACAGAGGAAGCCTAACTCTTCTCCCACCCCGGAGCCCATAACTTTACTCCCCAGGCTTCTCAAGCCCAGGGGAAACGAGAGCTCAGCGGGTCTCAGGCTGCTCCTGCCCGGGCGTCGGTATGCAACCTGCTAGTGTGTGAGGTGGTTTCTAGACCTATTGCTAACCTCCACACTCTATTTCCCCCAAATCTAGTTTGCTCAGGTGTTCCTGAATGGCATGAACCACCGCCTCCCTTCTAATTTGGCCCGATGTGGTGTGAGTGTCTGTGTGTCAAATCAAACGTGTGTTTGCCATGCCAAGATTTCCTAGCCAAAAACTCCATTTATTTAAGGTCTTATTTCTTTCTTTCTTTCTTTCTTTCTTTATTATTATTTCTATGGCTTTTCACACATATTCCCCCTCAAGTTGTGGTGCCAGGAATTGAGCCCAGGGAAGCTCTCTCTATTTTTCCCCCTATAGTGATAGAAACTCAAGCCACACATGCTAGGCAAAGATTATACTCCAGAGTGATATTGCCAGGCCTAATTTTCTTTGGCTAAGTTTTATATGTCCTTTTAGGTTGATTTCAAGATTACATAATGCTTACATTCTTAGGCATGAGCTCTCTTTCTTTTACTTCGTTTGCTTCCTCGTCACTGAAAGTGATAATTAGCATCGATTTGACTTTTGCGTTAGGATCTGTGGTGTTGATAAACTGACTTGTCATTTCTACTAATGTCTATAGGATACACCATGTCTCAGTTAGGATTTCTACTACCTCGAAAAGACTCCATGACCACGGCAACTCTTATAAAGGGAAATATTTAATTGAGACTGGACTTATAGTTCCGAGATTTAATCCATTATCATCACAGCGGGAAGCATAAACTTGTGCATGGTGCTGGAGAAAGAGCTGAGAGTTCTACAGCCTGATCAGAAGGGAGAAGGAGAGAAACTGCTTTGAGCTTCTGAGGCCTCAAAGCCTCCCCCTAATAATACACTTCCCCCAACAAGCCACACCCGCTCCAACAAGGCCACACCTCCTAGTAGTGCCACTCCCTATGGACCGACGGGGGGGGGGGGGGCATTTTTATTCAAACCACCACACCCCATGTCTTTCTTGGGGTGCTTGCTCACTTTGTTATACAACAGGCATAGCTTTCTGACAAGCTGTAGCATGTGCTGCCATATTATTGTCATCCCAAACAGGTGACAACTTCTTACACAAGAGTTAGCCTCCCCTAAGAGAGTTCATCCAGCTTCGAGAAAAGGAGGAATGAGGTTAGAAGGGTAGTCGTTCATTCATTCTGGCGTCTAACGTTCTCGCTCATGGTAAGTATTTGAGGTATGAGGTTGGGGTGGCTAGTTTTCGTTGTTAACTGGGCCATATGTAGGGTCACCTGGGAAGAGTCTCCGTAGATTGTCTAGATAAGGTTGGCCCATGTGCTTGTTCTTATTTTGATCATGTTAATTGAGGTGGGAAGGCCAGCCCACTGCGGGTGCTACCATTCTCTAGGAAGGGGCTCATGAACTGTAGAATCCTGGAGAAAGTGAACTGATCCCAAGCATGCATCAATTACTCCATTGCGCTGTTTGCTCTTGACTGTGAATGTGATGTGACCAGTTCTTTCAAGCTCCCAATGCTGTGAACTCCCTGCTATGCCTGACTGAACCTTGGAACTGTGACCTAACATCAAGCCTTTCTTCCCTTAAATTACTTGTGTCAGGGTATTTCAATCACTGCTAAATAAAATGAAAATAATACCTGTGTTAATTCACTTGACTTTGCTATTCTGCACTGATTTTTACAAGTCATAACATCATTTTGAATTCCACGAATTCACACAAATGTTGATATTGTCATTTACAATAAAAATAAAAGAAAATCACTCAGTTACACAAGATGCTTACCTCATACTTTGTTTTTAATTTTTTTAATAGTTTGTTTGTTTGAGACAGGGTTTCTCTGTGTAGCCTTGGCTGTCCTGGACTCACTTTGTAGACCAGGATGGCCTGGAACTCATAGAGATCTGCCTGCCTTTGCCTCCCCGAGTGCTGGGATTACAGGCATGTGCCACCGTGCCCAGCTTAGTTTTTTATTTTTATTCACACTTCTGTCAATGTACTATGCGCCCAAAAAGGCCAGAGAAGAAGCTGGAGTTACAGGCGACTCATGGGCGTCTAATATGGGTGCTGGGAAAACCAACTGTTCTTGAAGATCAGTACAGGCTCTTAACTTCCAAGCCACCTTTCTAGCCCCATTACCGCATACTTGGAAAGTGGGTACTGATCATGCCAAAGCTGATGGGATAAAGGCTAACAGTGTTTCACTGAACTGTACATGTTTTTCTCTTATGTTATTTCATCTTTTGAGACTGAGTCTCATGAATCCTAGGTTGGTCTTAAACTTGCTATGTAGCCAAGGATGAACTTGGAACATCTGATCTTCCCTCCTCTGCCCCCGGAAAGCTGGTGTTGCAGATGTGCGCAGCTGTACTTTGTTTATGCAGTGCTGGGTGTTGAACCCAGGGCTTCATGCATGCCAGGCAAGCACCCTCCCCACTGAGCCCCAGCCCCAGCCTCAGCTCTGAACTGTACACTTTCAAAAAGCTAATTTTATGGTTATGTGAATTACCCCTGCTCACTCTCCCCTCAGAAACCCCATGTTTGTTATTTAAAACATTTTGTTATTATTATTTCTATGTGCATGGGTGTTTTGCCTGCATGTGCATCCATGCACCACAAGGAGGCCAGAAGAGTGTGTTACATCCCCTGGAACTAAAGTTACAAACAGTTGTGAGCAGCCATGAAGGTGCTGGGAACTGAACCTAGGCTCTCTGTGAGAGCAACCAGTTCTCTTAACTGCTGGGCCATCTCTCCAGCCTCTTGTTTGTTTGCTTAGAGACAAATACTCCTTAGTTCAGTGTGTCCTCAACAGGCCCCCTGCTGTGGGCAGTTACTTCATCCTTTAGGTTCTCATTTCACCCTGTGTCCGATGAGATTTTGAATTTCCCTCCTTCTTTGCTCTCATAAAAGACCCACTCTGCCCTCCTGTGTGGAGTGGCCAACCAAAATAGCCTTTTAGAATCGATGATTGGTACAGATAGTGTACATGACCCAAAGTGGCTTCAACAAGGTTCTTGAGGGCAAATGTGGATATTCGGTAAGTACAGGGCTCTCTCTTCTAAATCTGAAAATGTGACGGTCAGGAAGCCAGAGCTCCTGGGGCCATGTTTCCCACCACGTGGAAAGAACACACAAGAGATTTAATGTAGGAGAAATGAATGAAGCAAGAGATTTCTAACAAAGTCTGAGCCTAGATCCAGTCTAGCCTGAAGCCAACAAGCTGCTACTGTTTTTACTTATGTGTACCAATTCTTTTTCTTCTTCTTCTTCTTCTTCTTCTTCTTCTTCTTCTTCTTCTTCTT
>NW_026596064.1:10952603-10986731 GCF_907164565.1 Psammomys obesus
TTCTTCTTCTTCTTCTTCTTCTTCTTCTTCTTCTTCTTCTTCTTCTTCTAATTCTTCTTCTTCTTCTTAAGCTTATTTGAGTTGGAGTTCTGTAAAATATAACCCAAAGAGGCTTAACATAGAAATCGAGTTTGTAGCTTTGCTGTGAGAATTGCAGACAACAGTACTCTGGAAGCACTTAGTGTTTATATAGGCAGGTACTCAAAAATGGAAACATTGTTATTGCCGATAGCATCATGCAATGCATAGGGTAATTTTGTGTTTGCTTTATATTATTACCTTACAGTAGCAAAGACAGTGCTAAGTATAGAGTAGGAACTCAGTAAACATTCTTTATAGACGCCTCCCCACTCCGGTATGGAATTTAAGTGTAAGTGGGGAAGTTGTATGCTTGCTGCACAGGAATGGGGATCTGAGTTCAAATTCCACATATAAAGTTGTAGTGAAGATTTTGGAGTTTTGGTTTCTTTTAAAAGCACAGAAATATTATAGGAATATGTTTTCATTTTAATTCCAGGCATAAGGATATGGGGCTGCTTTGCAGAGCAGCAGGGGCTGACTTTGATTTGCCTTGTGCTCTAGCAGGGGCGTGATTTTGCCAGCTGCAGATAGTTTCTGTGTTTGTGTGATACTTGGAATTCTGGGGACTTTTCAAAGGGTATATAAATGCTAGGGCCCTGGTAGGGGGTTGGAAGAAGAAGAAATCAGATATCCTGAAAACTTTGTCCCAAGGAACTCAACGCCCCCAATCAGCAGGAAGTAGTCTAACAATAATGTCATCCCTTTCCCCTCTGTCCTTTTTTCTCTCCTATCTAGTGTTAGGAAGTTGAAAGAGTGGGAGAAAAGGGGTGGAGAAGGACGGAAGAAAAAAGGAACCCACAAAGTAGCAAACGTCATGTGATCACTCATATACTTGTAACTTTAGGAGGCAGAAAAGTGATCTCTGGGGTTTGATGGCGCCAGCCTAGCTCTCGGCTTACTGACATACCCTGTCTCAAGGAAATAAGGTTCACAGCCAGAGAGCAGGACACCCCCTGTGGCCTCCATGTGTGCATAGGTGTGCACGCTCACATACCCCCAACATGTGCACCTTCACATACACACACACACAAATAATTTAAACATGAATTAATCAGAAATTTCCTACTAACAGGCGATAGAGATGAATGTACACCATGGAAACATGCTCTGAATCCCAGCCATCCCTTCCCTCCACCATTCGGCTGCTATGAAAAAAAAAGATATTGAAAAACTTTTTTTTTTTTTTTTTTAAAGACAGGATCTTTCTATGTAGCCCTATATGGCCTGCCTGTGTAGACCAGGCTGGCCTTAAACTCAGAGATTTGTTTGCTTCTACCTTCCAAGTGCTGGGGTTAAAGGTATGCGCCACCATGACTGGACAAGGATTTTTTTTAAATATGTGTTGGGTCTCCGGCACTGGAACTACAGACAGTTGTGAGCTACTACCACATGAGTGCTGGTAATCAAACCTGGGTCCTCTGGAGCAGCTCCCCCTCCAACACCAAGTAATATTTTAATGCCTTTTGTCAGCTGTGATTAAAATCCAGTATTTTGCTTCTTCTGCCTCCTGTCTACAGCCTCCCATGGTATCAGGGATGAGCCAGGGTGCTTACACTGACTGTGTTTGAGATCTGTCCACCCATAGGAAGATACGCAAAGAAGTTCAATATTCAATTTACTAGTATAAAAATGATGCCGAATACATTTTAGGATGACTTTCAGCCATAAAGCCTGAAAAATAATTTAATATCCCCCCCCAAAAAAAAATCAATGGAAGCCAATTCTGTATCATTTATTCACCAGACACTCATCTAGGCGACCACTGGAAGTTCACTGTGATGCACAGTAATGAAACAGCCTCCAAGGCCGGCCTCTGAGGCCAAGGACAGCTCTGCCTGGAAGGGTTATTCCCAGAACACCTTGCTCATCCTGATCATACTGGAGTTAGGGTCTAACAGGGATCATGCAGGCTGACCTGGTCTCAGACTGTATACTTCATCCTAGGCAGACAAGTTCTTTGACGTCGTTTTGACGCTTGGCTGTAACGTTGCTGTACTCATCTCACAGAAGTGCCTGTGTGGCCAAGGCACAGAGGGACGTGAGCTGGTCCATGCACTGCTCTGTCACAGAGGCCCTGGCTCTCAGCCACCTCCTCTCTCCTCTTGGGTGTCTGATCCTAACTGAAGCTTGTTCTGTGGAGGAGCCCGAGCTGTGGTCTGTGCAGGGATCTGAAGTCCCCGCTTTGTGGAACACCCAAGGACTGATTTTTTTTTTTTTTTTACTCAACAATCAGGCCATGTGTTTGGACATTTGGTCCCAGCTACTGAAGCTGTTTCGAGCGGCTGTGGGATTTTAAGAGATGACTTTGAAGGTCACAGCCTGGTCCTGTTTCTGTCCCAGGTGGAATGCTTCAGTGCTTCCTGACCCACCGAGACACGACAAGCCACACTGTATGCTGTTCACCACTATGGCAGCCTAGGTGCCATGCCTTTCCCACCATAATGGACTCGATACCCACTCTGAACCGTGAGCCAAAAGAAATTCTCTAAAGCACGTTAGTCAGGTGTTTTATCATGGCGATGAGAACAGTAACTAGAGCAGGCATCACCCTGGAAATCTTAGGGATCCAACGTTGAAGAATGCTGTGGAAAGTCCTGCCTTGCTCACATCCTAATGGAAGGAAACACAAAACGCCACATTCCGGGGCAGGGTGCTGTAGAGAAATGGCCACCTTGCAAAGGACTCACTTCAGGCTGCACTATCAGAGGCCTGTCCTCTTCCTCCCCACCTCTGCCTCCAGCCTTAGCTGAGCAAGCATGGGCCTTGGAGATCTGGGTCGGCGACCAGAGAAGGACCTGAGCAGGTTGACCCAAAGAGAGAAATGCTGAGAAAAAGGAGTCAGTGGCCCACCTTTCCTCCCTGTGTCCCTCCCAGCCTGGTTTTGAAGCCTCTGGGACTTAACCCTCTCCAGCAGGCTTCTGCCTCAGTATTTCTATCTTCGCATTTCAGCTCAGTCTTGCTTGAGCATCTCAGATGCCCGCATGGCTGCCCAGGGGCAACTTCCTCTCACTTGCCAAACTTCATTAGCGGTCCACCCAACTCTACTCCCAAGTTTTTGCCCATCCGGCCAAGAGCAGCCCTGTTCTGTGCCACCATCTCACGAGCTAGCAGTTTGCCAGATACTCCCCTAGCCACACCCTTGTGTGTTTTCTCATGGCACCCTCTTAAAGAAGCAAGGATGGAAGGGCAAATCAGGGAAGAGAGCCTGATCGGGGCCGTTCGTCAGCTGACAGACTGTAGGCCAGCAGTCTCCAAAATGACCATGGACCAGTCATCAGTCACCATCGGAGCTTGCTAAAGCAGAGACTTCTGGGGCCTGCTGGAGCTTCTGGTGGATGGAGCATCTGGGGTGGAGTCCTGTACAAATCTAACTGGATCCTAGAGAGTGCTGGAGCTGCACCCTGGGGCCTACTGCTCTGGGTCTGCCTTCTCTATCGCCAGTCTCCTCCTAGATTCCTCCCTTCCCTTCAATCTGGGGGCCCTTGTTTGTTTGTTTGTTTTTAATTTCTTCCCGGCCGTGGCCATCTGATCTTTCTCTTCCTTTAAAGAAGAAAGTGAGTTAGAAAATAATTATAGTGTTTCAATATCTAATTGTCCCTCCCAGGAATATTTGAATTTAGCTTTCCCATAAACTCCAAAACTCAAGAAAGCCTTCAGGGGTCAGTGAATGGTGGGTGTGTAAACCGGGTGGGCGGCCACTTATCTCACCCCCCCGCTGTGTGCCGGTGGGGAATGTCTTCTATCCTCTTTGCTGAGGATTAATTCTATGCCCCTCTTCTCCTGAAGCAGCAGCGAGGCAAAGATAAACTATAAAAGGAACAACTCCTCTTAATGCCTGTGATTAAATCCCCCAAGGAGATAGGCTTTTGTGTTCTGGCACTGCCTTCGCCTTAGTGGGAAGAGGAGCCGGGTCCCCCTGCTGAGGGACCCCATGAGGTGCTTGCCTCAGGGCTGGGGGGAGGGGAGGGGGGAGTCTCTTGCAGCAGAGTAAGCTGACCAGAATTTGCAAGTGTGGGAGGGTAAGGGATACAGAACATACTTAACACTTCATCTCCAGGAGGCCTCTCTTGGCCTCCCTGCCCCTCATCTCCTGAGAACCAGTTATTGCCCAGAAAGAAAAGCTATGTGGCCAGAGGAGAAAGGGGAAGGAGCTAGGTCTGACGGGAAGACTTGACAGTGCACACATTTAAGCACTGATTCGGCGCGTGGGGGCCCTCACTAGCCTTGGAGTCCGTGGAGACGACCGTGTGTGGCCTGGAGGAGTCGGTGGACATGACCTGTGGATGCCCTCCAGCCCCTGAGAGGCTCGCAGCTCCTCTGCTGCGGCGGGTTGCCACAAGAGATACTTTTCGACTACAGTTAGCCCATCAGAACAGCCCCAGGACGTCCTGTTGTCTCACTTCCTCTGGGCTGTGATGAAGTTGCACTCAAGGCCGTGTCTACCACAGAGCAATTCCCCAAGCCCGTCTTCAGCTGCTGTTTGGGAAGCCACATTACACACTGAGAAACCCTCCCATTCTCTCCACCCTTCAGCACCTCTCCCCAGCTCCTCCTGTCCAACACTTGGTTTTACCCCAGGAACCCAGCAGCAGTGCCGGCTGCCCCTGTCTATCCTGAAAGCCCCACTCAGGGGCGTTCTCAACAGGAGGAATTTGTTTCACAAGACAATTATGGGGGAGGGTGTGCACAACAAATGTGCATTTGCATGTGTGACACTGAGACTGATCCTGGCCTTAAAAATGGCTGTTAAGAGGTCTCTGGGATGCTTCAGTGGGCCTGTGGCAATCCTCCTGTCCCAGCCTCCTGAGGGCTGGAGTTACAGATGTGCACTGCCACACGTGTGGCAACACTTAGATTTCAGTCTTCGCCTGCCTCTTAGTAGCTGCATGATCTTGAACAAATTGTGTAGCCCCTGAGTGTCAGTTCATTGATCTGCAAGCTGAAAAATGAGAGTTTTCTGGGGAGCCACCTCCCTTCTGAGAGGACAACTTGCCTTTCTGCATGAGAAGGTTTCCTAGCCTTGGCTGGTATCCTCTCTATGGACAGTAGCTCTTCTCTTTCCTTCCCTTCCCTTCCCTTCCCTTCCCTTCCCTTCCCTTCCCTTCCCTTCCCTTCCCTTGCCTTCCCTTCCCTTCCCTTCCCTTCCCTTCTTGATTGTTCCTATTTCAATATGTACCACAATCTTAAACTACATCCCCCCAAATCCCTGGAGTTCTGAACTAAACTCCCTGGCAAAGCATGGTTCTAAGAGGCACCTGAGCCCACTTGCTCTTCACCCACAGATGTCTTTCTGGAGGATCAGAAGATTCAAGAGAGCAGAACCTGGAGCATTAATACCATTGGGCCTTTTCTTGAACCCCCGGGCCTGCATGCCATACCCACACTTATGCTTTTGGACCACTTTGGTCCCTGAAGTTGTATTCTTTGTCTGTTTGCTTTTTCTTCTACACCCCCCTCTGATTCTCCTCCCTCATTGCCCTGGGCAATCACACAGCAAATGGTTATCTTTTTCTATAGCTCCTGCAAACCATATGGTGATATTTTCCTGCAGTGTTCTTATTTTTCTGTAAGTGGTGTTGTGTCCCCTGGTACAGGCTGCTTCTCCCTCTCCTCCCAGCAATATGGCTTTTCTGATGCACCCATGTTACTGTGATGCTCCCAGCCTGCTTCTCTCTAGCCCACACCCACTCTGGGTGACCTACACACACACACACACACACACACACACACACACACACACACACACACCGTTCGCCAGGTAGCTGCGCTCCAGCTTCCTTTGTTTCCTCTGCGGACACTTCCACCCTCTCCCTACCTAGCTTGCTTGTTCTGTTTTGCCCCTGTAGGCCTCATCTATACTCAGTGTTGTCTCTAATGATGATGCTCAAAACTCACAAAGGGTTCTCTACTGGGCCGTTCTTTGGAAGACCAGATGGCAGTGACATGGACAGTAATGTTTGTGCCATCCTGTCTGAACGACAGTCAAGTTACCTGCACACACTGGTGCTCCCAAGAAGCCAAGCAAGTTTTCATGTCGGGTCTGGTACTTTCTTCCATTGGTTGTGATTGAAATGACAGTACGAGCTAATGGCAAGATAAAGTTATAATACATAAAAACAGGTTTATTAGAAACAGCTCTCCGCCTCCACGTAGAGGGAAGGGGAGGGAAAGAGGGGCAGGAAGCATGTCCAGAGAGAGGAGAGAAGGAAGAAAAAGAGATATAGAAAGAGAGAGGAGAGCAGAGGAGAGGGAACCAAAATGTCTGGATTATAAAGTGAAGGACTTCTGGGAGAGGGGAAGCCCCACTCCTGAGCTAGGAAATTCAGGGTAAAGGACAAGGTATGCCAGCCACACCCCGCAGGAGATAGGGACCCAGGGATGCCTGAAAACAAACTGGTTGATCGATTAAAATAAGCACATCTTCCAAAGGAAGATGCACGTTCCCCCTTCAGAGGCGGTGAAGGAGGTAGTACCTCCTGTCAGCAACACACTTGCCCTGTCCTTGGCATCTTGGGAGTTGTGGGAAGAGGCTTGGGAGGTGGAGCTCAGAGACCACAGCTGGTGGCTGGTCTTTCGGAACTGCATTCCATGATAGAGGCTTTCCAGCGCCCTAGAGGGAAGACTTCAATCACTTCAATCCTTCTCTCAGTAATTCTCCTGTCACTAGAGGAGCTGGCCTGAGCTCGCTCCAGCTCATAGAAATGTCCAGGGGAGGAAGCACTGTTCTCAGAGGATGCCACCCACACACTTCTAGGCAACGTGTTACAGCTCTGCTGACATTCTGCTCTGTCACTCAGTGTCCTCCTCAGCTTCCTGTCACATGTTCTCTCCTCGGTTATTCAGTAACTATATAGATGCAAGGAGTTCCCCTCAGTGAGCCAGCGGCCCTGGCCCTGATGTCATAACTACTTCCACCCCACTGGTCTATAGGCATGTGTGATCCTGAAGCACTGGTCTGACCTCTCAAGGCTTCAGTTTTCTGATTAAAAGATGGTAGAAGGGGGCTGGAGAGATGGCTCAGAGGTTAAGAGCACTGGCTGTTTTCCAAATGTTCTGAGCTCAATTCCCAGCAACCACATGGTGGCTCATAACCATCTATAGTGAGATCTGGTGCCCTCTTCTGGTGTGCATGCACACATGCAGGCAGAACACTATAAATAATAAATAAAATAAATAAATCTTAAAAAAAAAAAAAAAGGTGATGGAGGGCTGTTAAAAATTCAAGTTCCTCCAATTTTGAATGTCATACTTCCACAATGGTTTCAACACCCTGCTATGCCCACAAAGTGGCACCAATGGCCTACTCCTTTCCTACTTCAGCTTTGGCTTGTGGGCCCAGCCACCTCCGCCTGCCTTTCTAGGGTCTGAGGACCTTCACCCTTTCTCCCTGCAGTCCATTCTCAGATATGTTTCCTTCAAGGCATTCCCGCCCTCCCCAAGACTCCCCCTTGGACATGACTGCTCTCGTTCTAATCTCGAAGGGTCTCCGTCTCTGCCTCCTCCCAATCCTTGCTCCAGGCTCACAATCCTCTGGAGGTTGTTTTTATCAGTTAAGTGGAAGCTGTGCACGCATCATTGCCTCTCACCTTGCCCTAGATTCTTGGGGCTCCTCTTGATCACGAGTAATTTTGGGCTGCCTGGAACCCTCAGTTACGCAAGATCCCAGGCTAGCTCAGCACCCTCTAGGTTGCCCTAGACCTGTTTCGTAGACTAGCAGACAGAGACCAGTGAATCTCTTCAAAGGCAGACTGCTAGGCCGTTTAACCTTTCCGTGATCACATTTACAGTGCTGTAAAAGCTACAGGCACCGCCTCTGTCTGGCCTCCTTCATGCAATCCTTTCTCAGTCCTCACGAAGCGAACAGCTCAAGGATGTGGAGATGAGCATCCTGTCAAGACCAAGCCAAGGCTACGGTCTGAGGGTTATAGACAATAATTGCTACCGAACTACCCACAAGGCCACCCCCTCAATATACGCAGTGCTAGAAAAATGGGGGACAGAGGGCAGGATGGGGTAACAGGAGGGTTTGATTGAAGGTCACTCTCAGAAAACTGTTCCCAAGTACACTTGCTGCTTTAGACACAGAGGCACATCCAGCAGAAGAGGAAAATCAATAGGCAGAGGACTGCACAGCGATGAATAGGCATATTTATCAAGCTGCCCTACTCGCTGAGCGGTGTCCTTTCCCCCTTTGTCTCCCTTTTGCTCTCCCATCTTGCTGCAGTTCACAGGCAAGAGGCTAGGAGACAGCTCTGAAGGGCTGTCACATGGTACACGTGAGGACACTGCACAAGCCAGGTAGGCAGACGTCCTGTCTCCTAGTGTAACAGTGCTCGCTGACGCACTCACTCCGATGTGGGGTTGTCTTGGAACAATATTCGTTTGCTAGATAATAACCCCCTCCCTGTTGTCATATGTGCCTGTGTGTGTGGTATGTGTGTCTGCGTGCTGTGTGTGTTTGTGTGTGTGGTATGAGCATGGGCACGTGTAGAGGCTCACGCTTAATGTCAAGAATCATCCACTATCACTCTTCACCTTTTCCTTGAGTCAGGGTCTCTTAATCAAAAGCAGAGCTCACTGATTCAGGTAGTATCACCAGTTTCTCTGGCGGTCTTCTACCTCTACCTCCCAAGGCTGGAGTTACAGAAAGGCTGCTGCACCCACCCAGTTTCTATGTGGGGTCTAATGATGTGAAATCAGGCTTGTGTGGTAAAAAAAACTTTAAGCACCGACCCATCTCCCCAACCCCACAGATAACAATAAAAAAAAAAATTATAACACTCTAAAGATACTCCAAATTTTTGTCCTTGGCAGTTAGTGTATTTTAAGGAAACTCTAGATAAGAAAGCAAATAAATATGTGTACCTTGAAAATATGTATAATTCAGTTGCAAATTTATACACAAATACTCAGAGGCACTGGGGGAGAGGGTGCTGAAATCCAGCCAGGCTCGGAAGTCTCTCTCTGTGTAACAGGAGTAAAGACGAGATTGCCTTCATAATTACGTTAGCTGTGTTTACATCGCCGTGGCTGACCAAATGCCTGGCAGAAACAAGGTAAGAGAAGAACGGTTTCTTTGGCTTGTGATTCATAGAGGTTTTAGTTGGTCTTGTGCAGAGATTATAGTAAAATTCGGGGCATCGGGAGTGTAACGGCCCGGAAGCCATGACCGTGAGAGAACCAGGGGCAAGCTTCACTTTCAGTGCCATACTCCTGACTTCACCCTTGCCAGCCGGCCTCCACCTCCTTAAGGCTCCCACCACCTTCGAAAGAGTGCCACAGTCTGAGCCTCCAAACGGGAAGAACTGTGGCCAGCCCCAGCTCACATCACAACGGTACCCATCCGGAGTTCAGTCAGTTCTGGGTTGGGGAAGCTCACTGGGGTCGGCACTCAGACCCCAAATTCTCAACCTGCCCTAGCCCAAGATGGTGGCTGAGTGCGTGAGAATTGTTTGTCCTGTGCGGGCCTCTGAGGCCAGGTGGCTCTGTTTTCCACAGCGGACTTTAACTTCAGGCAGGGCCCAGGGCCCTCCTTGCTGGCTCCCATCACCCCAGGACCACTCACTCTGTCCTTCCCCGTGGGGTCTCAGCGGCAGCCTCGCTGGTTTACACTGCAAGGACCATCTGTATTTTCTAAAGGGTTCGCTAGAACCCGAGGCCCCCACACAGAGGGGTACAGAACGCCTAAGATACTAAAAACGGCCTCCTCAGACTTTCTGCTTTAGGTGACCGTTTAGCATTTCGTGTGGCCACCTCCTGTCAGCGATAGAGCCTGCAAGCTGATGGGAGGGATGCATAGAATTTCTGCTTCTGCCTCTATCTGACGCCACTTAGCCGGGAAGGTTATGAACTAAATGACTGGATGCCATAAAGTCAAACCGTGAGACAGACCTCGCATGGGAGGCTTATTGGGAAGGGTTATACAGAGGCGGCTTCTGGGCGAAGGTGGAAGGAAAGAGCGGAGGGAAGAGGAACAGGCCTGCTATAAGGCAAAGCAGCACATGCGCAGCGGGAGGATATGCGACTCCTGGTGATGACGTTTCTTGCTGCTGCTAGGTCCCTGGGGCAGGCCATGGAGACGCCTGATTGCTAACACCACCCACCAGCATTTCATACTGGAGGAGGGGGACTGTAGTAGACACCAGGTCTGACGATTTCCTTCCCATTTTTAAACTCTTCTCTAGGGTGCCCAAATCATCATTTCTTCCACAGAGAAGACAACTGAGTTTCTCCTGGTGCTCAGGCCATGGAGGTCACTAGTTAAAGGAAGATGATGAAGAAATGTGGAGCCTTCCCACGGGCACCCTAGGCTTGGCTTTTGATAGGAGAGCTGCTGAGCCACCTCAAAATAAGGACCCCAAAGCACTGCTACCTTCCCCCAACTATCTCCATTACATTTAGTATTTATGAGGGACAGCTAGACAGCCTTTCTTTAGATGAGCACAGTTGCTTAGGAAAACCTAAAGGTCATACACACACGTTTTAATTTGACCAAACAAAGACATCAGTATGTTCGGTGAAGGGAGAACGAAAACAAAATTATGGCCTCTGACTCCAAGAAATGAATATTCTAGGAGTGATGATAAATTGAAACAGGCAACTGAGCTACAGCGGGGCCTATAAATGCTCATGAGGTAGAGCATTTAGCATTAGCGGGCAAGGGAGGTAGGCAGTAGGGGATTTGTCCTTCTTCAGATGGGATGCAAGCAGGGATTGCTGAGGAAATAACCGGGTATCTAAGAAGTCTTCGGGTTCAAAGCCAGGCTGTCTGAAACACAGTGGTTTGGGGAAACTCGTCTTGGCCTTCTATTTTCTGCTGCTAACTTGTGGCTCAGTGCCGGGCTTCTGGCTGTTTGCTGGGTTTTTCTTTGTTTGCTTGTTTTGTTTTTGAGCTGCTTTGTGGGTTTATGGTCCATCTGCCTGCTTCATGTCTGTAACAAAACTGGACTTTTTTGGGGGTTTGCTCAGAATGGATGTTCCAGTTTGCTTTCTATTTGGTCATGAACACCATGACTAAAAGCAACTTGGGAAGGAAAGGGTTTATTTGGCTCACACTGACACATCATTGTCTGTCATCACGAGAAGTCAGGGCAGAGCTCAAGGCAGGAACTGAAGCAGAAATATGGAAGTTACTAGTTACTAGTGGTGTGATCAGCCTGCTTTTACATACAGTCCTGGACCACCAGCTCAGGTGTGGCAACACCCACAGAGGGCTGGTCCCTGCCTTATCAGGTGTTAATCAAGACACTGAACTACAGACTAGTCTGAGGGACAACCTGATGGAGGCATCGGTTTTTCAATTGAAAATTCTCTCTTCCCAAATGACCTGGGCTGTTGTCAGGTTGACACAAACAAAACAAAACTAGCCAGGACAACCGGGAAATGGCTTTGGAAAACGGCGTTGTCCTGTGGAGCAGTTCCAGGAGGTTGCCTCCCCTTTCCCAGCAAACAGATCACCCAGCTAATCTCATGAGCAGCTACAGCTGTACCTGTATCAGCGCAAGGTGTGTGCTCAGGAGAGCCAGCAGGTCCACCCATTAACGAGGAGAGTCGATGCACACTTGTCGGGAGCTGTTCGGGAGATCAAGACTCAGGCACCTGAATGTCCGTTAATTTATGGAGTGCTCATTTTGTTCTAGACCTTGAAACTACAGATGTTAAAGAGAGTTGGCAAGGGGCTTTTTTATTTTGCAGAGAATGTAACTGGTAAGTGAGAACAAGAGACAAGTCTCAGTTGGAAGTATGCTTGCTGGGGCACCCATGAAGCCCTGGGTTCTGTGCCTGGCATAGCATGAGCTGGACATGGTGATGCCTGCCCACTACACCAGCACCCTAAAGGTAGAGGCAGGAGGATCAGGGGTTCAAGGTCACCCTCAGGTACTTAGTGAACTTGAGGCCAGCCTAAGTTACAGGAGACCCCATCTCAAAACCAGAAACTAGACAACAGACCCCAACCAGAGTGGTGAGCGCTGTGCTAAAATCCAAAGTAGGGCACCAGGCTAAAGAGAAGTGGGGTTGCCTTCTTTGGAGGACCGAGTCAGGGGAGTGAGTGAAAAACATGATAGTTCTCCTGGGCTTCTGTGCTGACTGTGAGCAGGCCTGTAATTACTAGAGTAGATTGTGTTAACACATGCCTTGAAGCATCTAGATGTATTGTTTCTGCCATCTACAGTTTATTAAGTTTTTAGCAGTAATTTAATAACAGCCAGACTTGTTTTATCCTAAGGTTCTAATCGATTACATTACAGTAGCTCTGACTTCTTGAGGATGAAGTAGATAGAGAGGAAGCAATTGATTCTCAAATTGCAAATAAGCGAGGTAACACACATAGCAATTTCCAAGAAGAACGGGGAGAGAAGCACTCAGTCCACTAAAGGATGAATCAGGGGACAGGAAACAGGGTCCTGGGCTACAGGAAACAGGCGTCATCAGGTCTGAGCAATCTTGTCTTTTATAGCATCGGAACATTCTATTGCCTCTCTTGTATGTTGCTTCACTGGGCTGATACTCAAACATGGGTCATTTCCCCTAAGAACAACCTCTTGTTTCCTCTGAAAGGATCCTTTTAAAATTACACAATGCTTAAAGCCTGGCTGGGACACTCAGAAAGTCAGTCTAACGATGACTCTCTAATAACGATGACTCTCTAAACCGCCAAGCATATGCGCGTCGTAACCTATGCTTTCTGAGATTTTATAGGACGAGTCATGAGCAGGAGGCCAAGGCCAGGGAAAAGTCTCTTGTGCCAGTTTGGAGGCCAGCCTGGTACCAAGTGGGATGTTGCAGCCAACTCCTCCCCCGGGGAGGACAGCTAACTGGCTCCCCTCCCTGATTTAAAGTGATATCAGCTTGTCCATGACATTCAAGTATTCCTGAAGAGTAGGGTTCGAAACCACATCACACCATCTCAGTGTATTACACCCAAATGAGCAAATCGAATAGAAAGGGAAATAACAGGCAGGAAGGAAATGAGACTTAACTTGAGCAATAGTCTCTTCAACTTATTATCCTTTAGTTCAACCAATTAGCTCTCTGTTCAGCGTTCTGTTTCATTTTCTCTTCCTCCACGGTGAGATCACTAAGCTCAGTATTGTGTCTCGTTATGAAGGGGGAGCCTCGGCAAGCAAGCTGTCACCCCGTGTAAATCGTACCTTCACTTCACAATACCAGATGGGAGGGAGGGGAAGTAGGTCTTCTTTCTTGCCCTTTTCTGTGAGAGGGAAAATTCACAATGGCCACCATCCCAGGGACTCATCTAGGTAACAGTTTATAAAACTCCTCTGAAGACTTCTGTCTTGGCTTCTCTGGGAACTAGAGCCCCAAGTGCCAGCTAAAGGAGGGGAAATGGTGGTGTAGAGTGAGGGGAGTACTTGTCAGCCAAGGAAGTCATCTTCGGGACTCTTGAGCCAGCATCCTTCTTGCTGGGCATAGTGCTAAAGCCAAGGCTCAAGTGCCAGGGCCACCATATGGGATGTAGGCGGTGACCCATATGGAGTCCTGGTTCCCAGCCTCTGCTGAGAAACAGTCCATCTCTACTTCTGCAGAATCTACTCATCACCCCACACCTTCCGCCACAACTGATGGGACCACAGATAGGTATTTGACCCTCACTGGTCTAATACAATTCTCTCTCCCAGGGAAGTAGAATTAGGTTCTAAGAGCTACATGTTAAATTCCTGTCATGATTTAAATGAATGCATTCTTCCAAAAATGCAAATATTGGGATCCCATACCAAATGGGATGGGATCAAGAAGGAGAGTCTTGGGGCTGGAGAGATGGCTCAGTGATAAGAGCCCTTGTTGCTCTTCCAGAGGATCTGGATTTAACTCTCAGCACCCACCTGGCGGCTCACAGCTGTCTATAACCTCAGTTCCCAGGGGGTCTGACACGCTCTTCTAACATCCTAGGACACCAGGCACACATGTAGTGGATTTACATACTTGTGGGCAAAACACTCATACATGTAACATAAATGAAGAAATCTTAAAGTGTGCGTGTTTTTTAAAAGTGAGTCTTTGAAAAGTGATTATATCATGACTATTCTGTCTTCGAGAATTGGATTAATATTCCTGTAAAAGAGATTGAGCGGAGCACCCTGGTTTTTGTTTGTTTGTTTGTTTGTTTTTTTCCCTTCCATATCTTCTGCCTGGTGGAGACACAGCATTCATACTCTCTTTCTTTCTTCCATCTGCCATGTGAAGACACAGCAATGAGGCTCCATCTTGAACACAGACAAGTGATCTCTCACCAGGCAGGAGATCTACCTGTGTCTTCATCGTGGACTTTGTAGGCTCCAGAACTGTGACAAATGAGTTTCAGTTACCAGTGAACTGCCCATTCTAAAGGAAGCATTTTGTGTAACAGCACAAACTAAAACAGCAAGGGTTACGGCACCGACACTCAAGTGTGATTAAGCCAGCAAATCGAGAGAGTGATCCAGGCAAAGCTGTCGATACATAGGGCACTGTCCAGACAGCTTTACAGGTTTGGGCTTGACCTCACAACAGTCCTACATGGTAAGTACTGCTATTGTCTCTGCCCCCGATTTACATGAGAGAACTGAAGGCACAAAGGATTTTGAATGTGCTCGAGATCACAAGTGACTTAGCAGAGGGTGAGAGACAAGACACGGACACAGAAAGAGAATGAGAGACAGAGAAAGAGACAGAGACTCAGAAATAAGTACCAGAGAGTAGCCAATTAGCTCCTGTCTGTTAGCAGTGTCTGGCGTTATTCCACGTGCGTCGCTTCCTGCATCTGAGAGGCACAGATCCCCGTTTCTAACTAATTTTCATTTTGATCAAGTCAGCTTCACTGAATTCTGCTCGTTGCCTCCAAATGATCTCTGACTCAATACATTGGACTAGGAGGGAACATTTTCCAGCAGGGAGTCTGTCATTTGCTAGAATTGTGTTTTGTTAAACAGCTACAGAAGTGTGTGAGAGATGTTTTAATTTTGTTCTTTCCTGAATTCACACGGTAAACCAAGCAGGGGTCATGTAATTCCCTTAATAGCTGAGAATAAGTTTCACACACAAATATGATTTAGGAGAGAGGCTCCAATTTCAGCCCAGTGACTGGGGATTCGTATGCTCCTGGCTTTACTTCCACCTGTGAAATAACTCTCCAGAGTGGAGGGAAACTGGGTACTAATCTGTCAGACGAAGGGTAGAGATGATGCATTCTTAATTAGTCTTCATTTCTACTTCCTGGTTAATGTGTTTTTAATCGCTATGTGAGATTTTCTGTTGCTGCATTGCAAACCATCCCCAACATTCTGTAGCTGACAAAGATCAGTGATCACTGTATTCTTGCTCATGGTTTCCACGGATAAGGAATTCAGATAGGGCAAAGCAGAGATGGCTCATCTCAGTTCCATGACGTCTGGGATCTCAGTTAGAAAGACGTCAACTCTGAATGGGTCTGAGGTTCTGTGGGAGTACCTTAGCCCATGTACCTGGCTATTATTGCTGGCCATTGGCTCGAACTTCCCCTGGGCTGCCAGCCAGAAACTCCATGTGGCTTCTCCATGTGATTCCTCCGGATGACCCAGTTTGTTCTTCCTCACAGAGTGGCTGCTGGTTTCTGAGAGTGAGCTCCTTGGAGACAGCTGGGTAGAAGCTGCCCCTTCATGATCTAGCCTCGGAAATCACACTGCATCCCTTCGGCCAGAGCCACAAACTTATCTACCTTCAAGAGGTGGGAACATAGCTCTTACTTTTTGAGGAGAGAAACAGGAAGTGATGTAGTAAGCAGTGAGGGTTGGATGGCTGTTATTGTCACAGATATCATTGAAAAGGAAGCAGAGGCAAAAATAGCGTAGCAAATGTTAACATCTTAAAAAGTATATGCGTGATAACCTAGAACCCCTGCACAGGTGTAGCACATGGCAGCTCAGTCTCCAAGTGGGTTCCTTAGTAAGGGGAACAAGAACTGTCTCTGACATGAACTCAGTGGCTGGCTCTTTGATCACCTCCCCCTGGGGGTGGGAGAGCAGCCTTACTGGGCCACAGAGGAAGACAATACAGCCAGTCCTGATAGACCTGGTAAGCTAGGGTCAGATAGAAGGGGAGGAGGACTCCCCCTATCAGTGGACTTGGAGAGGGGCATTGGAGGAGATGAGGGAGGGAAGATGGGATTGGGAGGGAATGAAGGAGGGGGCTACAGCTAGGATACAAAGAATAAACTCTAATTAATATAAAAAATAGCAAAAAAAAAAAAAAAAAAAGAGCATGCGTGGAAGTCTCTACGTCTTGCACACCTTTAAACTTTTAATTCAGTCAAGTCTTAAATTGCCCAACGGAAATGTTCGTTCACTGAAATGAGGGGGTGCCGACAGACAGCAAAGAGAAGTGTGACTTCAGGCATCATTCTGACCGGCAGAGACCTGCTGCTGGGTAAAAGTGATGACAGCCTGGGGAAGACGGGCCACCCTCCCAGAGCAGGGCACGTATCCTCAGAATCATAGGCTGGGTAAACAGTTTTCCAGAGAGTCCAGAATAGACGCAGCCATAACAAGATGATCCGAAAGGGAGTCTGGCTAAAACAGGACAGCCCTAAAAATAAAACCCAGAACCTAAAATTGCAAATGATCCTGAGGAGGAAGCAAAAGGGGACTAATTCAAAGAAAACAGCCTTCCTGCTGATGAGCACCTGTCTTAATGGGAAACACATGAGGGTGGGAGGAGGGGCCCGTATCAAGATGTACATAGAAAATGCAATCAACTTCAACAACAAAAACCAGGTCTTGCTACAGTAACCTCTGTTTGCCTTGACCTTTCATTATTCGCACCCCCTGCCTGAGGAGTGCTGAGACCGCAAGCCTGGTCGTCATCAACTTTTTAAAAAAACTGAGGCTGGCGATGTTGGCACACGCCTTTAATCCCAGCGCTTGGGAGGCACAGGCAGGCAGATCTCTGTGAGTTCGAGGCAAGGCCTGTTCTACAGAGTGAGTTCCAGGACAGCCAAGGCTACACAGAGAAACCTTGTCTTGAAAAACAAAAGAAAATCGGGGTCAGCAAGAGCCCAGGAAAAGTTGAGGTTTCAAAGATGAGAGGGAAGCTAACAATAAGTAACTCGGCAGACCCTTTTGACGTTGTGTGAAAACACGGGGTGGGAAGGGTGGTTCAGTGAGTGAAAAGCCTTGCTGCACACACCTGGTGACTGACTTTGATTCCCAGGACCTGAACAAAGATGGCAACCCCATGCAAAGGTGGAGGAGAACCATCTTTGCAGAGCTGTCCTCTGCACATTTGCCATGGCAAACACCCCACGGTGAACACCCCAACAGGCCATAATAATAAAAAGTAAATTAAAAAAAGAAGAAAGAAAGGATGGGAAGAGAAGAGACACTGTTTTTGAGCCCCTGGTCTAATCTGTTGAAGCAAGTAGACTGAGCTTCCTGTTTTCCACTCTGAGCGCTGGCCAAGAAAGCGCCCAGCAGCAGATAAGCTCCGAAATTCTTCTTCTGAGTGAAAGCAAATGGGTTCAGCTCCATCCTTCCCATTATGGACTTTCAGATTCAGAGGAGCACCACTCAAAGCTTCCTCAAGGCTCATTTGTCCCCGAAGTCCAAGTGTGGTGAACGGCGCTTCCTGCCATCCGCAGGATGCCAGGGCGTGAATGTCAGACAAGATGGGGCAGAGAGAGCCGTGTCATTTGATGGATCCAGTGCAGAATTCAGTTCAGCAATCCAGTCCTTGCTTAAATAAGCAGGGTAAAAGTGCTATCAGAGACACTAAAGTAAAAAAATTTGTTTTCCTTTTCTCTCGCAGTCTCTGTGACTTTTGTGTGTGTTTTGTTTGTTTGGTTTGTCTGTTTCAAGACAGGGTTTCTCTGTGTAGTTCTGGCTGTCCTGGAACTCACTCTGTGAGTTCAGGCTGTCCTCGAAGTCAGATTCATCTGCCTCTGCCTCCTGAGTGCTGGGATTAAAGGTGTGTGTATTTTCTTTTCTTTAAATCTAGTATTTGCTGTCCTAAGTAAAGAAAAAAGAACTTGAATTACTAACATGAATTTGCCTGTTCTTCTGGTGTGCAATGCCACTTTTAAATGCAGATACTCAAATATTTCACTTTGTAGGGACGATCACTAAAATGGCAATTCAGACACGCGTATTTATCTGGTTGTCATCAGAACAGGGAAGGCCCAGCATGGAATCTACTCACTTGTTTTTATTTTACTTTCTGGCAATGTACATCCCAGCAACATTCTCTGACCTCCAACTCCCCAGGCAAAGGAAGACTGAGAAAGTGATCCCTTACTTTCTCTCTGCCCCTTTCCTTTTGTGCCCCAATCTCAGGAGGAGTGACTGGCTGATACAGGGCACAAGTAAAATGGGGATATGATAATGTCCCTAACACCTCCACTTCTCTGCACAAGGCAAGTTCCGGCGCTGAGGAAAAGTGTGGCTTCATGTGATTATCTTCTGTCACTAGAGCATGACCAGAGCAGACAGAAGACTGCTCTGGATGATAATGCCGGTCCCACCCATTGTGCATTATATCTGCTGATGATTACCTCTGCTGTCTTCTGATCTGGCTCAAAGGCCCCATCAGGAGACCATCAAAGAACACTATTCCAGGGGTGCGCACCCACAGCGCTGGCTCTGTGAGGGGATGGGAATTGTATGTCACCCTTACCCCTGAATGAGTCTTAGAACCAGGCAGAGTTTTTAGATAGGTGGCTGGGGATGAAGTCTGAGAATTTGCTTTTGTAACAAATATCTGTGTAATGTTGATGTTGTAGGTTCTGGGAATGCATTTCAAGGAACAACACTCAGGGAGGCAGAGGCAGGCGGGTGTCTGTGAGCTAGAGGCCAGCCTAGTCTACAAAACGAGTCAAGGATAGCCAGGGCTACACAGAGAAACCCTGTCTCTGAAAAACCAAAATCAAAAAACAAAAACAAAAACAAAACAAAACAAACCCAAAAAACAGAACACAGCCCTGTGCACACTCAGAACGACGTATCATCTTAGACTGCAAATCTGGGTAAGTTGCCCTCGGGTGAGGTCATAGTGCCAGTCTGCAGCCTTATCAAGATGCCAGAGTGAAGAGTAGGCGACAAGACCTATAGGAGTAAGAGAGGTGGAACTGGAAACGAGCCTGAAAGCCTTTGCGGGAAGAGGGGGTGGGATGCATCCCAGACAGGGGCCAGGGGAGGGTGCAGAAGAGGGAGAGGGAGCTGGATTTGAGAGGAGCAGAGGGCACTGGGGATGGGGACACCCACAGGGCCAGAATGCACAGGAACGGGTGGAGGTTGGAGCATTGATGTGGCCCATGTAGTTTAGGGCAGTATGCCTGAGCAACTCTCCAAACCTACTGTCCTTAAACCCGTCAAGTCCATGTTAGGCTAACAGTCCGGGGGGAACAGAGCCTTCAGGGGTTAATGTCCGCTCTGAGCACCCTCAGGCAGCTCTGTAGAATAGAAGGCACCTTTTGTTGTAGCTGTTGTTTTGTTTTTGTGACATGCTATATGTAGCACAGGCTTGGCTTGCCTCGAACTCAGCATGTACCAAATATGATCTTGAGCTTTTTATCTTTCTGGCTCCCTTCTGAGTGCTGGAATTACAGGCATGTGCCACCACGCCCGGTTCATGTGGTGCTGTGTGTCAGACCCAGGGCTTTGTGTGTGTTAGATAAGCACTTTGGGGAACAAGGTTTGTCTTGCTTTTCTGTAGATTCTTTTACACCATGGATGGGCATGTCTTGGGTGATCTCCAAGTTCCTTCAAACAAGATTTAGTGACTTGAGGAACTTGTGTGTTCTGCCTTTGTCAACTCCCGTGCCTTGAGAATCTGCTGTCTGGAGTTGGCCTGAACATAGGTCAGGGAGCTGGTCCCAGAATTCCCTGTGCCCCCACTTTTGCTCCCATCAAACATGTGCACAGAGCATCCCAGGACTAAGGCAGTACTGTCAGGATGTCTTCCTTGACATGCTCCGCCCCAACAGGATCTAAGCCCTGCTGTGCCAAGGGAAGGGCAGCTGGGATGGTGAAGAGAGTTAATGAATGAATGAACTGGGGTGTGACCTGAATCCTATAGCTCCCGCCCACAGCTCCCAAGACCCCATTGGGGTCTAGGGGAAGCTTCCAGTGTCCCCAGCAGTGGGGACTGTAGCTTAGTGTTTCCGTGGCTGGGATAAGAGCAGGGCTGGGCTAGACAGGGAAGTTTCTAAACAAACACACTCGTGGCAGCTTGTAGAGGTTAACTGGCACTGTATACAAAAGATCAGAGGATTCCTGCTTGAAAGCCAGAGAGGAGAAGGAGTTGGGGAGAAGGAGGGACAGTGCAGGGGGAAGATAGGAGGAAGGCAAGCTGCAAGGGTGAAGAAAAAGGTCACTCTAAAATTTAATCCATGTCCTTGTCTTTTTCTGCTTCTGTGAGACTTTGGTCTCCTCCCTCCTCCCCACCCCCAGGGTGAGGGGCGGGTAAATCCACTTTACTTGAGATTTTAATTCAGGGGTAATCCCTTCTTTCCCTGACAAGTGAGGCTTGAGGAGACCCCTGCATCCAAGTCTTTGATCCAGATGAAGCTGAGAAGAAAGGCTTCTATAAAACTGTCAGGGATGGGGAAAAGAGCCTTGAAGAAGAGGTCATAAACCGGCAGATCACCTTTGATCAGCCCCCCAGATCCTTTTTACAGCCCAGGATTATGGGGTTTGGAAGTGCCTTTAGTGTGTCCCAACAGGGCCCATTAGACTTCAGGGCAGAGCGCTGTAAGACCTTAGAGAGACTGCACAAAGGGCTTGCCTTTCCACTGAAAAAGGAGAAGAGAGAGAACACATCAGTCCACATCACAAAGTTGAGCCCTGTGTCAGCCACAAACTGGAAACCCGTGTGCTGGGATAGTCCCTGACCTGGCAATGAACAGAAACATCTATTTAACTGATGATGGTGTAAGATATACTTTTATTTCCAGCTCTCCTAGACAAAAGAAAGCATTTGCTCCCTCTCTGTGTTTTATTTCAGGCAACTACAGAGTCACAGGAACAGAAATCTAGTCCTTTCAACGTGCGTGCAAACATATTAAAAGTGAGTGGTGACTTTTAACAAATTTGGTGTGTGTGGTCACATACCCCGCACAGACTCGTTCTGTCCAGGCCTGTGTCCTCTCCTTGCCCTAGTAACCATGGAGAGGGATGAAGTTTACAATCTGTTGTTCTGCTTCCCCACTCCCTTGCTCACACCCTGAGCCTCTCTTCTCTCAGGCAGCAGACCTGTGCGCTGCCCCTGGCCCTCAGAGTCACGCAACAGGAACCTCCCGTTTCCTGCTACAGCCCTGGCTTGTGCCTCAGCTGGGAGGCAGGAGCAACATCCCTGTGAAGGGATTTGTTTGCTGGAATGCATCCCTATGTGCTCCCCATGTCCACGCCAAGTCCACCGGAGACACACAGAACAACAGGCTCCAAGCTGTTGGATGGCCCTGGGGCTTATCTCTGTTGTGTGACTAAACTTTCCCTGAGGAGACGTAACAGACATCCACCCGCCCCGGATAGGGATGCCACACCAAAGTCCAACTTGATGAACCAATGAGTTTATTGGGGTTACATACAGGAATACGGGTGAAGGGTTACTTACAGGAGCAGAAGTAATTCCAAAGACAATTGCATCATCAAGGCCCACCTGGCTTGCATGGATGACAGCTCACAAACGCTGGGAACCTGGAGCACACTGAACAACCTACAGGCAGCTCACCAGGTTGGAGAGCGTCCTTTCCAAGTGGCTCAGCTGCTCTAAACCTCTTCTAGGCAGCCCGGCTGGTTTCTGCCTCTTCCACACAGCTCGTCTGGTCTTTGCAGCTTAGGTAGTCTGAGAGTGGTGTTTGTCTGTTTGCAGCTTTGATTGCTAACTCTGACAGGGAGGGAGCCAGTAAATTTGGTCAGTTTCAGGGACTTCCTGGAACTATGCTGAGTTGTTTACCCCCCTGCTTAAAAAATTCTCTCCTGAAGGATGGAACATTCCTTCTCTGGAACATTTAGAACTCCACTAAAAGAAAAAAAAAAAAAAAAAAAGGCCATTTGGAGCCCCTCATGGTGGTCTGTGTGGGTTTAGCCCTATAGGAGAATTACACATCCATATCATTATTCTCTGAGTGGAGACAGGCTGTCCTTGCTATGAGGCAGTCTCAGAATGAAACACTGTGACTATGCTTGCACCAGGCCCTGATGCCCTCTGGAAAGCTGCTGGATTGGGACTGTAGAAAGTAACCCATAAGGAACTGTCAGGACTTCTCCAGCTCAGTGCACACTCAGGCGGCCCGGCTGGTGGGACAGCATTGATGGGTCTGCATCCCCTGAGCCGAGAGGGAAACCTCAGGACAAATAGTTACAATCCTGCTCTTACGACCCCAGAATGTGTGGGCGGAGGAGTCAAAACCTCCGGCAGTTTGAGACAACCCAGTCTAAGTAGTCGTGCCTTTATTGTTCAGCTGGCAAGTAGGCACAGAGTGTCTGGTACCGGGAGGGCGTGGGGGGTGGAGAAGACAACACATATCCCTGGGGTGGCAGGCAAAACCACTAACCAGGTTTTTGTATTCTTGCTGTTGTCTTTTTGTTTTGTTTGTTTGGTTGGTTGGGCTTAGCTTTGTTGTCCCTGTAATAGGAATTGAACCCAGGGCCTATTGAGCCCTGCTTTGACCTCGTATGTGCAAGTGTCAGGGTGTATGTACATGTTCAGGGGATGGGGAAGAGGTTGGTGGGCAAAGGCCAATGTAAGGTGTCTCCTTTTGTCTCTCTCCATCTAGAGACAGGGTCTCTCTCCCCAAACTTGGGGACAAACTTGCTGATTGTCACTGGCTGGACAGTGAACTCCAGGGATCGTCCTGTGTCCCTGTCCCCTTCCTCTCATTCTATCCAGCACCAGGGTTCCAGAGACGCTAACCATTTCCAGCTTTTACCTGAGTGCATGTTGTCTGAACTCAGGTCCTCATGCTTACATGGCTTCTTCACCCCACCGAGTCCACGCTTTCTGTTTTTGGGTCTGTCTCAGCTGTCTCATATTAGGTCCACAGGAAGTGGTTGCTTGTGACTGGGGCATCCTTTCCATGCTCTGTCATTGAGACAGCATCTGAAGGGGGCAGGGCCCTTTTGAGAGGTTACTATGCTGTGTCCAGAGTCCCCTGAGTGTCGGGACTCTGCCAGGGCTGCTTTAAGGGAGAGTATTTCGATGAAAACTGGAAAAGTGAGGGTTTGAGGATAGGCAGAGCGCAGAGTCCCATCCCAGGGAAGCAGCTTCCAGAGCCCAGGAGGCAGAGCTGAGACTGCACTGCAGGGTGAGGTCAGGCGAAGACAAGCCTGGCAAGGCCTCCGCACCAGTGGCCCAGCGGGACCAGCTCTCCACATTCTCACCCAGGAGCACTTCAGAGGCTCTGAGCTGCCCTTGGCAGTCTCTGTCACCTTGGCAGGGAAACGTGGGATGCTGACCCAAGGCTCTTTCCACAGATATTAGTTCCTCACATCTGTACACACTTTTTAGTAACTCTCCAAAGGTCACCCCATAAGGGAATCCCAAGATCTTATCCTTAGCCATAAAAATCCTCCATGTGTCAGCGCCATCTTCCTTGGGAAACACAGACTGTGACAGTATTCAGAGAATGGAATCTTCTCTTTCTCTCTCTAGACTAGATCTCACTGGCCTAGAGCTAGCACATAGACCAGACGGGGTGAGAAGGAAGAAGAAGAAAGGGAGGGGGAGGTAGTGAAAGAAAGAGAGGGGGAAGGGGAGACAAAATTGTTGAATTATGTTATGGACCCTGTGGAATGTTATGGCTTGAATATAAATAACCCCACAGGCTTGTGTATTGAATGTATGATCCCCAGCTGTTGGCATTGTTTTGGGAAATTCTAGAAACCTTTAGGAAGTAAGTGGGCCCTAGTTGGAGGAGGAAGGTCACAGAAGTGTGCCCTTGAAGGTCCCTGCATTCTCCTCTCTCTCTCTCTCCCTGCTTCTTGTCCTCCATGAGGTGACAAATCTCCTCACACTTGCCATGCTCTGCCCAGGGACTGGAGCCAGCACCCTAGAGTCGATGATCGCGACTGAACTCTGAAACCAAGAGTGAATAAATTCCCTCCTCCTTTTGACTTGTGTTTTTCGGGTAATTTGCATGGTAATGAGAAAGGTGCTAGCTCTCCTCTGAGGTCACGACCCTTCCCTGAGCCCTCCCCTTAGAACAGTCTCCCTCCATTTCTCCTTACTCACTCTAATCAGTTCCTCCCCTTCCTGGTCCTCATGGACATTGGAGCTTTACAGAGGTGCCTATTGGCCTGCCCACGCTCTTGACTGTGAAATCCCCAGTGGTTCAAACCTTGATATATCTGTGCCCATCTCTGTTGGTGTGTAACACTGCTGGCATATGCAGCAAAGGGGTTTCTAGAATGGTCTGCTCAACAAAAGAATGACTGAAGGAGCAGAGAGGTGTTCCTGGGCGCCTGTGAAGGTCAGGAAACAGGGCAAACCCTAACAGCTGCTTAGCCACGCTCTGCCTGCTGGCCTTGTATGTCAGTGCCCACTTGGTGTTAGGCACAGTACAGGAAGGATTCCTGCTGCTCCCTCAAGGCTCGCTTGCCCTTGCCCTTGGCTCTGGGAGGACACAGTCCCCCTGCCTTGGCAGAGCCTTGACAGGGACACAGTTCAAGCTCCTTCAGCAGCGTACATTCAAATTGCCTTCTCCCCAATTCTAAGTTGCCTTTTCTCTGGGCGGTATAATAAAATAAAACAATAAATAGATAAAGCAGGCTGTATCCTGTTCTCTAAAATGACACCCTTGTGCCCACCACATCCTCACCAGGGTGCTTCCTTTTCTTGATGCTTTGCCAGCTCTCTCTGAGGCTCCCTTTTCCTTGTCAGATGAGTAGCTTGGCCTGAGCCTGGGCACAGCTACCGCAGCTGGCTCTTAAAGCCTAGTCTCTGAGGAACCTCAGCACCCCTTAGCCTTGTGTGTAGGGAGGGAAGGGAGAAAGCAAGGTCACCCCTCTTTCCTCATTCACAACCTTCTCCCTGCTACTGCCCATGCCCTCAGCTCTGGCTTAGCCTGGGCACCTTCTAAATTTTCTAGTAAGACTGAATTACTGAGAATTCATTTAAGGGGAGAGAGTTCTTACTAGAGGGATCTCCTCAGGCCATAACCTAGGGATCACCCCAAATGCCCTTCTTAGGGACCCAACAGCTCTCTTCAAGGACATCAGGCACTTGACACCAGCTAGCAAGGAGAAACAGTGCTGAGAGAGGGCAGGCAGAGGTACAGAAGAACCTGGGGTTGGTGGGAATGAGTGCAAGGTTCAAAGGAAGGAGTCTACCAGCGGATCATGTGGGAGGCCAGCTCTGCAAGACCGGAGGCACGGAGGCCAGGGTGGAGCCTCAGGCTGGTAAGAAAGGAGGAGCTCCTCGGGAGCATTGAGAGTGCAGTACCATCCATGCATTTACTGCACACAACAGCAGGAGCCTCCGAATCTCTCCCAGGCCAGAAACCCAGACAGGGCTGATGAATCAGGGGCAGCATCCTATAAGCTGTGCCCACACAGTCCCTCCAGGGGCTAGGGCTGCCCCTCCCCCTCAGACAGGAGGTCCGATGAATGGTGACTGAGGACTATGTGGTAAAGTGTAGCCACCTTTGCCTCTCGGGTTGCTCCCTGGTCCCACTCCGCTCCTGCTTTGACAAGAACTTGAACAGCAGAGCCCCTGGGGTCTGGGGAAGGAGGGAGGCTGCTGGGGTTTATTCCTTCCAGCTCCACCCCTGTGGTGTCACCTTGGTTGATTGTTTCTTCCTCTCAGAGTATCCAGGCCCTGCCCAGCTCTCCCCTTCCTGGTTCTGGCAAATGATCCCTCCCTTGCTCCCCACTGCCTCTAGCCCTGGGGTCCTGAGCTCCCCTTTTGGGCCATCCTATACTCGATATTCTAACCCATCCTTGTTATAGGTCAGCCTTGACTAGGGATGGACCAATCCTCACCTTGCATGTGTGAGACTCTCAGATTGATCCCTAACACACACACACACACACACACACACACACACACTCACTCACTAGAGGAGAACACTCCAGAATTATCCTAATTACAGGAGCATTTCTTTCCAGTAGCGACCCTGACTGACAGGTGGGAGGGCTCCTTCCCTTGCAATGGAATCAAGTGGTGATGAAGCCGTTTTTATGATAGGTTGGAAATATCCTACAATGAAAATGCACTGGGCACACTCTAGCCTACCATACGCCATTGCTTTAACACAGCCTGTCTTAAATAGGCTCAGAATGCTTCCGGTAGAGAAAGCCACCATACTGAGACCAGCTTGTTATGGAGTATTGACTATTCTGTTAATCAGCTTCATGTCCCTCACAAATACCCAAGACAGCCAACTTATCAAGAAAAGTGATCATTGGCCGGTTGTGACTTGGAAAGTTCCAGTCCAGGATCAATTGGCAAGTTACTCCTGTGCCTGTTGGGGTAGGATAGCACAGTGGCCAGACCGCTTAGTTCACCCTGTAGACAACGTGAGGGAAAGAAAGAGGAAGCGGCCGGTGTCTCACTCCCCCTCCAATGACGTTAAGACCCCCCACCATTGGACCCCAACTCTTACTGGATCCATGGCCTTCCAATAATGCCACAGATTAAGGCTAAGCCTTGGACACATGGGCCTTTTGGGGACAATCTGAGTAACAGCGAATACCCATAATTAACTGAAAACTCCCTGACAGGAAGAGACAGGATGGCTGAGTGGGAATGCTTTCTGCACCATCATAAAGTTGAATAAACCTAACTCACAACGTCATAAACTGGGACTGGCTGTGCATGATTCTCACTATTTTTTTTTTTAAATGCTGTCTGTGGTTCAGCTGAATTGGAATGAAAGAGTACACTGAGATGGCGGATGTCAGAGTGGCTGATGATGGCAGCCATCAGCCTAAATGAAAACAATAACAGCATTGTCACCATGATGCCTTCCTGCCGGGTACCAGCAGGAGGGAGTGTGGAAGAGACACTCCTTTCATCACTGATTGGCAGGTGGGTCAGCATAGATGCTAGAGGCTTCTCACCAGTAAGGGAGTCTCTAACCAGAGGTTCTGGAGGACTCTGGGGTGGGGATAGGAGAGGGAAAGGCCTGGACTCTGAGTTAGTGTGAGGAGAGCACCGTCAGGCTTCCCGCACCTCTTGCTAAAAGAGGGGGCCTCTGCAGACACCCCTGGGAAAGACTTGTGTCTAAAGCCTAAGGTAAGACACCTGGAAATGCTATCTTCAGGTTGGAGTTGCATTAGGTAATAAAGAAGCGTGGGCCTCAGGGCCCAAGACCTCCGTGTTAACTCTTCCCAGAAGTGGCTGTGCCCTGTTTGAGTCCCAAAGGCTGAATGGAGAGCCACAGTCCACATTGCTTGCCCTGTCAAGCTTTGTCATTATTTATGGTCGCCCAGAAGTCACACTTGAGCTTTCAACCCGAAGCTGAACTTCTCAAATATATACACACAGATGGGGAAGGACACTAAACGTTAGCACAGTTTCTCTAGACCAGGGCTTTCCAGCAAGAATGTCATCTGTGTCACCCAGGAATTATACCGTTTTATAGATACCTTAATGACAAAATTGGGGGAGGATGAAAGTAATTGTAATATTACATTCATTTACTCCAATTTATCTAAAACATAATCAAGCCCAGGCATGTAATAATATTATAATATTGTAGAGCACTTTCAAGAATTGATTATGTTTTGGGGTCTGTGTGTATCCTAGTGTGCTAGGATAACTTGTGGGAATCAGTTCTCTCCATCTACAATATGTGTCTTGGTGGATTAGAACTCTGGGTCATCAGGCTTGATACTAATTGCCTTTACCTGCTGAGCCATCTGGCCATGCCCAGACTCTTTTGTAGTAGATCTTCAAAGTCCAGGGTATAGTTTACCCTTGCAAAACCTCAAGTCGTGTTAACCACATCTCAGATACTCAACAACAGCAAGACCCTATCACGCAGCACAGTACTAGGTGACAGGCTTATGGAGTCTTACAAGATATGTCTCAGTCTTTCTACAAATGTGTTTTGCTGCTTAAAAAAAAAAAAAAATCTGCACACTGAAAGTTCTGTCCTGTCTAAGTTTTGTTTCTTTTCTTCTGTATTTTAGTAAAACTTCCAGTGGAAAATTCCAACTAGGTGTGGGGAGTGCTACAAGCCTGAAGTACAACTGACATAGTATGCTACAAAGTGAGATCCCACCACCCAGACTCAGTCGACTCAGCCTTCTCTGTAGTGGCCTCTGAAGGGAGGCCATCACTATTTCTGATCTGGTGACTGAGCCCGGACAGCATTAAAAATGGAAACTTTACCCTTGGTCTAGCCTGGGGTGCTCAGGAGGCCAGGCAGTGCTGCTGCAGGCAAGGTCTGGCTCCCTAACTATCTGTCCTGGGCAGTCAATCATACAGAAGCTTTTCTGTCCAGGAAGGGGAGTGGTGGGGATGGGGCACACAGACCTGACAGGGTGGGGTGGAGGGGAACAGAGAGGTGGGGGTGGAGGTCAAGGATGCAGGCACTGGACACTGGAAGGACACTGTGGGACTGAGACCTGACCAGGCGCTCACTGGCCTTCTCTTGGATATGCCCAGCTCTTTCCCGGCAACCAGCAACTCTAGACGTTGCCCAAGGAGTAAATGTGACACTGTTTCAGTTTCAGAAAGTGAAGAACTCCAGGAAGCTGGCCAGTTGTGCTCTGCCCCGGAAGAGGTTAGGGTTTATTGTTGTTCTTTGAAATAGTAAAACAAACAAACAAACAAACAACAACAATTAAAAAACCAATGTAGTAATTCATTCCTAGTCCTGGGCTTCTGGTGGGTATCTGCAGCTGGCTGGCTGGCTGGTGTGGAAACACCTGCCTCAAGGGGGTAGCAGAGAATTTTCTCTAACTGGCAGCCTTTAGGACAGCTGGATGACCTTCCCCTGACCTCTCTGTGCCACCTTGCACCAAGCACTTCCCTGAGTGGCACATTATGCCCCTCCACACATAGGGCACCACACGCTGAGCTCTGAGACTAACTGCAGTCACAGCATTTTATGTGCTTGTGTCTCTGGAGGAAGCGCTTAAAAGCCAGGCAGTCCACAGATGAACTTGGAAGTGATTTCAAGGTTTCTAGGACAGCTGGGGCCAGAAGACTTAGACAACCTACATCCATCATTAAGACCAACACTGGGTGGAAAAGAACTGCCCAGAGCCAAGGATCTGAGTAGGCAGGATTTCAGCTAGACCCATCTGGGCAGACAGCACGAGCAGACACAATACTGCTGATTTTTGTGTCCACTGGAAAAGTCCTTTTCATCTGAGGCAACACTTTCCTCAGTTCCAGTGGGCCGAATCCATTTCCTAAGATTTCCCTATTTTGTGCAGCTGCGGGCTGGTATTTGAGATGCTGAATGTTTTTTAAGTGAAACTCCTGCAAGGCCAAAAGCCGGTGAGTAAACTTGGGGCCTGGAGCAGTGTATGCTGTGTGCTCTGCCCAACGAACCGTGGGAACAGCCCCCCACTTTTCCAACATATGACATGTATGAAGTACATAAAGTCGTAAAATCACAGAGTGTCAGAACTGGAAGGTAGACAGGAATCCTGCCTACTTTTTTTTTTATTCAGTGGTGGGGAAAACTGAGGCAGAGAACAGGAGAGGGACTGGCCACAGGCCACATAGTCATTCCAACAAAAGACTCCCCTCCTGATTCTTGACACAGAGCCCCGCCCCACCCCCACCTGCCAGCTGCTAACTTATCACAAGGAGGTGGGAAGTGAGGTGACACCCCCCAGGAGGCAGTGCAACTGCTCTGAGCGTTTGAACAGCTTCCAACCTTACTCTCCTACCTCACGGTTCCCTGACACCTCTTTCCCGGTGGCTTGGGACTGGTGTTTTTGGCTTGTTAGAGAAGGAACACACACAGACGTGAATGTCACTCAACAGAAGTCGCTGAGAGCCTTTGGAAGAGAGCATGAGTGATGAGAGAGGGTGCAGCAGGGAAGCCCCACCCTCACTGATTGCCTCAGCCCAAGGCGGCAATGGAAGGAGCTTTGAGGGAAGGTGCAGCTCATGGAACACATGGAGGGAGCACACGGAGGGAGATGCCTGGCCGGCAGAGATCTACCCGTGCGTGATCAACACTTGGTAAAAGAATTAAAATCGGTCTTTAGCGTGTGGTTAGCTGGTTACATTTAACGACTACAAGATAAGGACTGTGGGGGACAGGTATAGACTTCCTGGGGATTCAGCTCTGGCCCTGCCTATTAGAGTCTCCTGGCTTACACACAAAGGCTGAAGTCACTGAAGTCACAGACCCTGGAGAGGGAGAGCTGGCAAGACCGAGCACCCAAGCTCAGACTTTTGTTGCACCAGTCTTGTTGGGGAACCAGTCTGGGGATCCCCTTTCCACCAGGAGGCCAGGAGGGAACTTGGGAAGAGTTGAAGTTAATCCTCTGGGTGTCTTTGTAAAGAAGGTCCTTCAGAAAGTGTCAAGTGCCTAGGCCAGGTAGGCCTTTCCTCACGCTGTCATTTGCTTGTAAAGGAGAAGCTGTCAGCTTCTAGAAAATGTGGGCTCAGGTAGCCCCCTGGACAATGCAGCCAGTGGTCCTACATTAAGATGCTTGCTTGCAGCAGGCAGATGCTTTGCCCGAGGAATTGGCCCCGGGGAAATGTCCACTGGATTCAGTTTGAATTTCAGTTTATGACTTTAACGAATCTCATTCCTCAGGGAAATCCCTAGCTCTCCACTCTGATGTAGTCAAACGATGACCGTTCTTTCAGCCCACAATCAGACCTGAGCTTGATTCCGGAGCCCAGTCCCTTTCTCTGGCAGCACTGTCCTACCCATCCCCTCGCCTTCCTTTCTCTGAGCTAAGCCCTCTCCTGGCTGGCATCACTTAACGGCCTTCTCATCCCCCAAGGCACCATATGCTTAATGACGTCCTCGAAAGAGGAGGAATCTCTCCTAGCTGTCCTCTATGTTTTGAAAAGTGTTTGTCCCTTTCATAATGTTGGGGGGGGGAAAAAACACAAATTAAGCTCTAATGCAGCCAGTGAGCTAAAGGGCCAGCCTTTCCCAGGGAAGGGAAAACAAAGGTTCCAGCTATTTGGAGGGCCTGGAAAGGCTGCTGAGCAGTGATGAGTCCCAGCCTTGGCTAACTATTAACGGGCTCAGAATTGCCTGCTCAGTGATTGTCCTTTGTTCTTTCTCTTCCACTACCCCAATTGTCTTCCCCACCCTGACTCAGACACACTGAGCCAGAAATTCCTCTCCGGGCAAGAGATGGATTTGCACCTCTAAGTCATCATAATTCACCTCCGTGATGATGCCTTGAAACTCAAGGCATCATAAATCTGTGTTAGGCGCTTATTAGGAGCTGGTATTCCAGAAGCACAGAGGCATTTTCAGCACAGCTTAGTTTAAGGGCAAGAATCTCCCTCCCCCTCTTTTTTTTTTTTTTAATTGTCTCCTGTCTGTTCTGCTCACAGGATGGTTATTATCTAATATTATCGGACTTTAGATTAAAAAAGCACGTAGTTAGTTCCCAGCCAGTACATCCGCACCACTGCCGGAGATTGTCCCGGATGAGAGATCCATACCGTAAATGAGGCAGTTTGAGAAGCGACTTGCCCTCCACACCTTACATAACTGTACTGTGATTTTGGCTTTGTTCCTTTCCAGATACGGGGCTGAAAGCTGACAAAACAAGCCAGGCAATTCCGACGACTGTCTTCCCCACGACTGAATTAACACACCTCTCGGGTGTCATTCAGAACACTGCTTCTGGATCCTGACTGCAATTAGAATCAGCAGGGAGCTTAAAAAAAAAAAAAAAATCAATGGCCAGGCCCCACTCCAAATCAATTAAAATAGATTTCTGAAGCTCGAGCCTCGGGCATGGGAATTTTGTTATAAAGCTTCTATGATTTTATCAGTGCGCAGCCATAGATGGAAACCACTGTTTTAAAACACAACCCGAATTAATGATTATAGGTTTTGCCTGCGTAGGGAATGTTAATTTAATATTTGTGTAAAACGTGAGACGGAAAAAAAAAATGTGAAACGGGCATGCTTTGAGTCCACGAAAGCCAACAGGAAGCTAGAATTACGTAGTTCAATTAAGCTGCCCATGGAAAGAACAAAAGTAGAGAAGTTTATTCCAGGGCTGCCTGGGTTAGGAAGACCTTTGGAGGTCTGAAAGCAACAAGGTAGACAGACAGTGAGATCAATAAGATGAAGCAATCTGTTTCCTGTAGCGCAAATTTCTAACAGGGCCAAAGCCTTTAAATGCAGAGGATGACTCTGCTCCTTCTTCAGCCTCCACATGGAGGGAGCCTAGAATCGAAGCCGGTGGCCTCACTGCTGGAGGGAGAAGACAGATGAGATTAGACACAGGGCACAAGCTAGGGACCACTGAGGATTGCAGCAGCATCTTGAGAATTGCATCACAACTAAAATCGTCCATCTCAGCCGGGCAGTGGTGGTGCACACCTTTGATCCCAGCACCAGGGAGGCAGAGGCAGGCGGATCTCTGTGAGTTCGAGGCCAGCCTGGTCTGCAGAGTGAGTCCAGGACAGCGAGAGCTACACAGAGAAACCCTGTCTCGAAAACAAACAAACAAACAACCACAAAAAGTGTCCATCTCAAGGATACTGTCCTGCGCACCATTCTGTCCTGGGTTCCTTCCAGGCTGATCCTGTTTATTAGCCATAACTATGTTCCAGAAAAGGTACCCTGACTTCCAGGGTGTCTTCAGCTTCCTGGTGCGGCAAAGTGTGCTTTTCGGAATTTATGTGCCAAGTCCAAGTGTCCCCAAATGATGTTTCTCACAGGAAAGGTATAATTTACAAACCTTACATCGTCTTCATTGTTTTAAAGAATGGAGGAAATCCTAGCTTCAAATGGTTGTAGAAAATAGATCCAGTGCCTCTGAAAACTTACTACTTTATATTTGTCTGGGAAGCAGGCTTCTCTGTAGACGTTGGGAAGCTGAAGTTGTTGACTCACGGCTGGCTGCTGAGTGACGAGCATTACTGAATGTGGTTGTCACTCACTCCAAGCCCAGTCACCACCTGGAAGGCCATGGTGGGAACAGGAAGCAAAAATCACCTCATAGAAAGCCGTCCAGTGGGTTGTGGGGTGGCATGTTTGTGTCTATAGAGACCTTCATGAGATGAACAGGACAAAGGGATATGGTGGTCACTTCTCACTCACTGAGACGGCTAAGTCCCTTGCCAGGCTCTTGCCTCCCTCTACAAATAAAGTTCACCCTTCTCCCTCTACAGAGAAGGGTGAACAAAAAAAGGAGAAATTTTATTACATTTTGTTTATTTATTTAGTATGTGTTATATATATATATATATATATATATATATATATATATATATATATATATGTGAGTGTGTGTGTATGTGTACGTGTGTATGTATGTATGTATGTGTGTGTGTGTGAGTGTGTGTATGCCATGGTATCCATGTGAAGGTCAACTAACAGTTTATGAGATTACCTTCTCTCTTTCCACCATGTAAGTTTCAGGTCTTGACCTCAGTTCAGCAGCCTAGCCCTATGTGCTTTTACCTGATAAGCCATCTCATTGGCTCATGGAGGATTTTTATATACTACATCGGAGTGACAACGTGGATGGGAAAATTAGGATTTAAAAAATGCTCAGTAGCAGCAGGATGCCAATGAAGAAGGGTCCCGGATGTGAGCTCTCAGTGTCTTTGGGATCCCAACCAAATGCAGCCTCCCAAGGAGTCTATAAAGAACCGGTTGCCCAAGAGAGTGGAGAGTAATACAGGCAGAAATGGTGGCCCTGGTGGGCTGTCTCAGTGGACTTGCCCCTGAGACAGGATCAAGAGTTCCTTCTGGAGTCAAGTCTGTTGAATCTTCCTCTGATGAGCATGTCCGGTGAGTGAGAGTAAATCTCCTGCTGAAAAGCTGGGGCTCTAGTCCAAGGGCTACACTGACAAGGCTGTGCCCAGGGGTTTATAGAGACCCAGATGGGCTCTGATTGGCTGGGTATACGCATACAAATGAGTTGAAGAATAAAGACCAATCAACAGAGAGCTTGCCAAACT
>NW_026596064.1:10986831-10996690 GCF_907164565.1 Psammomys obesus
GGGGGGGGGGGGGCGTGTCTCAATCAGACTTTACTGTTCCATTCCCTTCTCCATTCCCTCAATGATGCAGAGAAGCAGAAAAAGATGGAGCAGAAAGGGTAAAATCCTAGAGTGCTTTTACATTTATTCCTGCTTCTAGCCCTGATAATAGCGGTGGTGGGGATATCTCCTTCCTTGATCATCGTCCTTATTTAGCATAAGATAGTAAGGTTACCTCATACCCTTTTGGGAAGAAAAATGGCCTAACTACGTGCCATCCCACCAAACTTGCAGTCAAGTCTAGCTCTGCGTTCTTTTGAAATCTCACCATCTATATACCAAGCAAGATTCAGTCTAGACTAACTGGCTGCTGAAGTCAGATGTCTCAGATTCTGCTCTGTATTAGAACCATAGGTCAGATCTTCAGCTGTGCCTAGCTGAGGTGACCAACTGTCATGGGAAGAGACAAGATGGTGCTCTCACACTGAAAAGAGAGCATGAATCCATTTAATGTAGACTCCAGTACCAGCACTAGACAGGACAGGACATCTAACCTCACACAGAAGTGACCTTCTCCAGATCATGCTGGTGAAAGGCAAAGACAGAATGAGAACTCGGAAGCCCTAACTCCCAAATCAATATTCTTTATATAACGCTCTACCATGCCTTGTAGCCATAATTCATCGAGAACTAGAGTATACACACAACGCGGTCAACACCTTCTTTTTCTGGAAGAGGAGGGTACTAGTTTGTATTAGTCAGGGTTCTTTAAAGGAATAGAAGGGACAGGATGAATACATATGTCAAAAAGGAGTTCATTCAGTTTGCTTACAGAATTTGACTCAGGTAGTCCAACAGAGGCTGACTCATACTGAAGGAAGCAAAAATATCTTGTAGTTGTGCCGTCCATGAAACTGGATATCTCAACAGTTTCAATAATGGCACTGAAGGCCTGCGGGATTCCAGGAGCACTGCTTATCTTCAGTCTAGGCTGGAATCCTGCAGAAGCGGTTCTAACATTGGTGGAGGAATGCCACTGAGCATGAGGACAAGCAGGTAAACGAGAAGTTTCCTTCTTCCGTGCCCAATGAGGGCTGCCACAAAAGGGGCCTTGGAGATTTGGGGCTCAAATAACTTGATCAAGAAAAATCCCTCGCAAGAGTGCCCAGTAGCTTGGGATTCCGTTGATTCCAGATGCAGTCCAGTTGACAACCAAGATTAGCCATCACAAAGTAATATCACTGCTGAGTGCGTACAGGTGGACAATGTAGGGTTTGTATCGGATGGAAATAATAGGAGCCAAGAATCAGGGGTGGAGAGACCCTCAGCTCAGGATAGTGAGAGTAGCCAGTCATTTCACAGTGATGGGACAGTCTACAAAGAGCTAGAGGAGGGGCAGCACCTCAAGAGAAACCTATGGCCCCGAGTTGGTTGTGAAACTATTCTGAGAGTGTCGGCTGGTGAACTGAATTAGCTGGTCAGCGTCTCAAAAGTTCTTTATTCCAGGCACAGGCAGAAGCAAGTAAGATGTTTCCAGCCCAGAACCCCCAGTGAGAAAAACCAGTTGACTCATCTAGCTTCATGCCAGCCAGAGAGACCTGCAGGACCACTGCTGTTTTACGGGGAAGAAACCCCCATAAAATGGTCAGAATGAAACTGCAATCCTGGCCATCCCCAGGTCAATCCCGTGCCACAGCAGAAGAAACGGTCTCTTGAGTGCCAAGCGTGGGCAAAGTTCCCAGGGGCTGCTGGCAGGATACAGCTGCTCTCTCTCCTCCCCCACCCTCAGGAAAAATATAAGAGAGGAAAATCTGAACTTGGCTCTTGAATGGGCTCTTTTTTTTTTTTTTTTGTTCGTCTTTGTAACCTGAGCACCTCACAAGCCCCAGGGCCTGGTATCCGATGACTGCCAAAAAGCTGGCTGCTCAAGCCTGGTTTTCCGCCAGGGCAAATCAAAGGAGAACGAGAAGGGGCTGAGGATGTGATGGGTTGGAGGTCAAGTGGAAGACGCAGCCCTCCAGTTCCTAGGCAGTCACCGTAGGAACCACGGTCATGTTTAAGGTAAGGAGACTCATTATGTCAAAACCGGAGTGAACTGGAGGTCCCGGACGTGAGCTGCTGTGCCCCACCTAGGCACAGACTCTAGGCAGTCTTTGCCACCGGCCAGTCTCCCCAGGGATGTCCTCCATCGAGGTTCTTCCCTAACCCTGCACAAGCAGGCAACGAGGCCTGTTCGGAAAACCAGGCTTCCGGTTGCATCCTGAGGGCTGTCATTGTTCTGGGAAAAGCCCTTCTCCCCCATACTCACAATTTCCCCCTTCCCGGATTCTTCCTCCAGAGCACACTTTAGCACGAAAGAGCTTCCTGTCCAGCACTGTCCCGTCCCATGCAGGCTCACACCATGCTAAGAGCCCATAGGAGGAGCTCTGAGGACCTGAAGCATACAAGCACAGGCAAAACACCAGCTCTGCTAACAGCAGACACTCGGACTCCCCCTCCCCCCTTTTAAAGAAGCCCTGATTGCTCACATGGACCCACAAGGCGACTAAACTCAGGCTGAAAAGGCTGTCGTCATCTCTCCTTCATTTTCTATTTATTCGTCTCCAGCCTTGGGTCAGATCCCCATTCAGCACTACACAGAAGACAGATTAATCACTTAAGGAGTGTCTGTCTAAAAACTAATACAAGGCTGATTGGCACTAAATTTACCTGACCTACCTCACTCCTGTCTCAAGGCTGAAGGTGCAGATCTGTGAGTAATTAAGCTATTTTACTGTTGGTCTGTTCCGGACCCCTGAAAAGGCACCTCGAGTCTCTAGTCATCCTAAACCTTGGATTCGACACATCACCTCTGATGACGTCACCTCCCAAATGAGAGCAATTACCTCCTTGATTGAGGCTTCCCCTACCTTCACCATGCCAAGCAGGAGCAATCATATGAGACCAAGATAATAACCATCCAAATTTCAAGTTGGCCAGACTACTTTGCCCCCTGCCCTGATCTTTTCTCTGTTTAAAACTGACACTCATGTTGGTGCCCCAGAAGATAGGCTGAGGTCTTGATTTCTGTCTTTGGGACATGGCCATGCTGATTAGAACTCCATTACTCTTTTGCTTTGTTCTTGGAGCAAGCCTCGGGAGCTAATTTGTTGGAATTTGCCCACCCCTGACCTACTCACTCCCACACACCCAGCTCTTCACCTCCCCACCCCCACCCTGGCCTGGAATTCTGGTTACATTCTCAGAGAGATACACCCACAGCCAGACCTTTAGGCTACTTTATTGGGTTCTTTTTCCTACCTCCCTACACCATCCCTACTCCTTCCAGCCCACAACACTAGGTAGGAGAGAAAAGAAGGTTAGAGGGGAAAGGGGGCATCAATATCACTAGACTACTTCCTACGGGTTAGGGGTGTCGAGTTCCAGCAGTCGGCAGTCCAGCAACCAGCAACAGCAGCAGGAGGAGGGGGAACAGCGGTCTCCATGCCTCCTTTGGGGTTCTGGCATTGATATACCCTCTCAAGTCCCCAGAATTCCAAATGTAAACTATCCTCCGCTGGCAAAATCACACCCTTGTTAGAGCATGAGGCAAATCATAGTCAGCTGCCGTGAACCATCCGAGGCAACAACACATCCCAAACCTGGGATTAAAACAAAAACATATCCACACAACATTCCTATGTTTTTAAAATAACCAAAGTTCTCACTACATCTACCCTCCTCCCATGGCCACGTGTTGAGATCAAGCTGTACCCTGCTCTGAGTTCTTCCATGTTGTATAAAACATTGATTTCTCAAATTGTGCCTTGCCCTGAGAGACTCCATCTTCAAGGTGTATTTGGCTGAACTGAGTTCGGAGGTGACTCAGCACCTTGGTGGATGTGAACAACAACATCTGTGTGGTACCACCCTCAACACACAAGCTGATACATTACTTTTGTCTGGAAGTAGAAAGCGCGCCACCCTATAAATTTATTAAGATAAAGTGGAACTATAGGAGCACGTGATTTATTAAAATTATATCAGAAAAAAAAAATAGGTCCAAGAATTACCAGACAGTTCATACTGAGGAAAGAGCGCAGCTCCTTTACCTGGACCGCATAAAGAAGAGGACACCTAACCTGGCACTGAGGTAGCCCACCTGCTTGGCAAAGGGCTCACAGGGAGAGACTCCTGACTGTCCTGGGGGCTTCCGTGTGGCTCAGTCCCTGCTATTGATGTGGCCCGCTCAGGTTGCTGTCCGTCCATCTCTCCGTTCGCTTGCCAGGATGCTGTCCTGTCTTTTACCTCTCCAGCCTCCACTGTACTTTGCTGCTGCTCGGCAGTGATCCTGCCACTTGGCTCTAGGGAGGCAGCAGTAGCAGCAACCCCAGCCCGTCTCCAGCCTGGGTTTGTTATCTTATGCTCACAGACTCTGTCTGCATTCCCCTTGGCTTCTGTTTCTCAGACTACTTTTAACCCCTAGAACTCTCTTGGGTGCCCTTTTTAACCCTTTGTGGCCAGCATGATTACTCAGCAGGCCAAGGAAATTTGCTACCCAGACTGATGTCCTGAGTAGTAGCCACATGGTAGAAAGATGTTGTAAGACCGTTGGTGACCCACCAGCCAAAAATAAAGACAGTGAGACCTTTTACTATTTTAAAGCTTAGGCCTTCGCTAGGCAGGCTCTCAACTAGCTCATCTAACCTAACCCGACCACCTAGCCCTGTCTTGCCATGTGGTTAGCTAGACCTTCCGGGCCGGTAGTCATGTCTGTCTCCATGCAGGGAGGGACCTGCTTTCTGCATCTCTTCCTTGAGTCATGTCTTTCATGTGGAAGCTTCTCTTATTTAGATCAGATCTTTGTCAATTTTGATAGGACCCATAGCCTTTCATCACTTGTGGAAATATAGGCAAAACCGCTTCCTAAACATAACACATTACCTGATTTCCATTCTGATGTTAAAACATATTTAAAATATACAGGTTGATTTATTTAATTCAGCAGATTTTTTTTTTTTTTTTTTTTTTTTTTTTTTTTTTTTTACAATCCAGTGCCTTTCAGCTAATCTTATTTCCCCTTTCTCTTAATCTCTTAATCTCAGGGTCATAGGTGTGTGCCCCACTTTGGGTGCCAGATATAAAATTATCTTTTATTCATTTTAATGTTTTCAGCTTCTGAGGTTTACTGCTGAGTAAGATCACCATTTCTAGTTTTTTTTTTCTGGACTCTGGTTGGCTGGTTCAACTCAGATGCTGACTCAAAACTCCTCTCCTTACAGTCCTTCCTTTCCACCTCCCCGTCCCATCCACTCCTCCTCCATTTCTCTTCAGAAAAGGAAGGGCCTCTCATGAATATCAACCGTGTAGAAGGATTTTTAATTCAGGAACATGGCTACTCTGGCTGGAATACAGACATGTCCTTAGTACATACCTTTAATCCCAAACAGTGAAGGAAAAATTAGTTTGTAGAAGGAAGTGCCCATGTTTGACAGTGATGTCTAATTGAGAGTCAGACAAAGTGACAAATCAGAGAAAGAGTTGACAGAATAGAACATGCACAACTCTCAGGAGAACAGAGAGGAAAGGGAGACAACTTAAGAGAGAACAGGACAGAGGGAGAATGAGAGGAGTCAGTTTCTACAGGGACAGTTATACAGAGATGGGTTGCAGAGAGAGAACAAGCTAGACATGGGTGAAAACAGAATGAGCCAGGGAATGAGAAGGAGCCAGAAGATTAGAACCTATTACCAAAGTTAGTATTGCCAGCAGAGCAATTCAGTGAGTCAGTCAGCTTGGAGAGGGGTTTCGAGCCAGCCAGCTGAGTTGAACCAGCCAGCCAGAGTTCAGAAAGAGTGAGCTTATTCAGCAATAAGTCTCAGAGACTGAAAACATTCAGGCCAAAAAAAAAAAAAAAAAAGATACTTTTACAGAAAGAGAGCACCCACTCCTGTGGGGTTATCCTCTGATATCCATATACATGCATGCACACATACACATGCACGCACCTATACACACAGGCATGCACACAGAGGCGCACATATACATACACATAAATGCAACACGCACAGAAACACAAAATAAATACATATTTTTTTTAAAAGATTGAAATAAAAGAACCCGTATATTTCCCTCCATCAGGAAAGCAGGCTACTAGGCGATTGCTGACAATAAAATTGTCATACCTCATGAATTTATTGTTATTTAATACATCTAACTTTGTGGAAAGATCCAAGTGTGTTCATCTGTGTTTCTGACAGCATGGTCACAATACCAAGGAAAGGGTAGAAGAGACTCATTCTATTCCCAACACACGCTGGGGAGGAGGAGACTCATTCACTCCAAGTTGTACCGTTCTGTTCCAATGGAGTCCCAGAGCCTTTGGTGACAGCACTATGTTAAGTCATCAGCAAGGACACTGTGGGCATCTATTGGTGTGTCATAGGTAGCCCATAGGGAGGAAGGCAGACACAGTGCCACGTTCTCAGAGGAAAGAGACAGCAAAGTGAACATACAGTTCCAGGCACTGTGAAGGATGCACAAAGGAGTATGAGAAGTTCTAATGTAGCCTGGAGGTCCAAGGAGAACCTTCTCTTCTTCCCTCTCCTTCCTTCTTTCCTTCCTTCCTTCCTTCCTTCCTTCCTTCCTTCCTTCTTTCCTTCCTTCCTCCCTTTATTATTTTTAGTTTTTCAAGACAGGGTTTCTCTGTGTAGCCTTGAACTCACTCTGTAGACCAGGCTGGCCTTGAACTCACAGAGATCCACCTGCCTCTGCCTCCCAAGTTCTGAGATTAAAGGCATCACCACATGTCCTAAACATGGGATTTTTAGGTGAGTACGTGGCTTTCTAGAAAATGACTTCATTTCCCAGTCTTTCTTTCAACTAGATATGTCCATGTGAGTATATTCTGACCAACAGGAAGTAAAAGGAGGTGGTGTGTAAACATTCGGATTATGGGGAGGGTCTGGCCATCCTTTGACCCTTCCGCTAGCTAAAGTGTGACCGTGGAGGAAAGCTATCTCTAAACGTGTACGAGAAGACACCCAACAGCATGGAAGGGACTGGTCCTCCGGTGGCCTGAGCTGCCACATCAGCTTGTCATATGAGAGAGAAGCAAACATCTGCCTCCCTTAAGCTATCTGAAGCTTGATCTCCCCATCACAGAAACAAAGCAACATCCCAAGATGGGAGGGAACATCGGTACCTGGGGTCTCAACTCCATTTGATCTTCCCAAGAACATAGTAAACAGGGGGATATTATCATCAGTTTCTATTGCAGAGACCATGGCTGAGAAAGATCATTGTCTTGCTTAAGATAAGTGGTGAAACCAGTTACTCAGATCTCACATCCTGATTTCAACTGTCTGCTGCTTTGACGATTTCATTGGATTTAGAAGCACCTGGGAGATTGGAGAGGTGTACCTCTGGTGCCTGTGACCATGTTTCCAGACAAGATCACTGAGGGGAGGAGACATATCCTGAATGTGGATGGCATTGCCTCGTTGGCTGGGACCCTTCCTGGCCACCAGGATATGGACTGCTCTGCTGTGTGAGGCCCTTCCTGCTGTGGTAGAAACTGAGCCATCTGAAACTAGGAGCCAAAGTAAACCCTTGTCCTTTAAGCTATTGGTGTCAGAAATTTTGTCACGGTAATGCAAAAGCCTGACCAATAATCCAGCCAGGTTTGAGGGGTGCCCTTTATGCTTCTCTTCCTCCATCTGTTATGTGGTCCATTTAAATCCAACATAACTCAAACACCATGTAAATGCAGATGACAAAAATCTGTTGCAATCAAGCCGCTACTGATTAATCAGGGCTGCAGAACAGACTCAGGAGTTTACCTGCAACCCCAAGCCAAAATATTACAGAATATTTAAGTTTGCAAAGCACGAACATCTGTGCCAAGTTATTGTTACATTTTTTTTCCCCCACCAATCAGGATAGAAGTTGGTTTCTGGGCCTGGGAACTGCTAGCAAGATGGAGAAGTTGTCCCTGAGATGGCTGGGCTCAGACAACCCTTTCCTTATAACAAAAGTTGTTCAGCTATTGGGAAATCCCTAGTTCCTCGAGGGTCTTGGACTTTGAACTTAGTTTCTCCCTATGACTAAATGGAGTCTGAAAACAAAATGGCAGTACTTACAAGATTTGTTGTTGTTGTTGTTCCGAACACATCTATCTAGATTGTTTTTTATTATTTCTTCCATTTAGATGAATTTTCACCAAACCATGCATACTCTCAACTGTGTCAGCAGCCCCCAGGCCAGACCTTCTAACGGTCTTGACAGCACATTCGCTGAGCAGCCCTAGCAGTAGATACATACATCTATGCAAGGTGGTCATCTAGAGTCAAAGATGTAGACTGCATCTCCTTCTCTCACAGATCGTTCATTCTCTTTTTAAAGGGAGCACTTGAAGCATCCTTCCCCCCCACCCCCACACTCCTACTTGGATTGACCCAACCCCACTCTTGGAGGCCCAGAGGACCCTCAGCTGTCATTAGTGCTGTCTCGACATCTTGGCAGCCCAGCTCCCTTGGGCTCTCCCGGGGACTCTGCATCAGAATGATGATGCTCCTATTTCATCTTTTCTCAGCCCTTTGACTGATTGCCTGGGAAATTGTGAGCTAAGGCCTGTTTACACGCCTCTGAAGTCACTGTCCTCTTACCAAGGCTCTATCTTTGGGTTATGAATCACTTCTGGGGTATAGCGTTTGAATAATTCAGATCTCAAAAATATTGATTTTTATTCCTCACAGACGGGTTTACACATGCCTTTGGCTTGAGTGGGCATCTTGTGTCTCCGATGCCTGAAACGGGCAAAGACTTAGAAGGGCCTTTTGTCGACAGGCAAGTAGAGCCAACAGGGTGACAAGGATGCTGGTCCAGAAGGTCCCCCTGGAATCCTACAGCTTTATGCTAGGCCTGGGAATTAGAGGCAGGGTAAAAAGTCATGCGCAAACATCTTACTTGCGGATCTCTAAGCCTGGATGTCTCCCAGGCTCCTCCCACTCTTCATGTCTTACCCACGCCACAGAACTCACTCACTCCCGATCTATTTTTTATCTTATCTCCCTTGATGATGACATCTCCAGTCACCCTTATCTGAAGCTGCAGTCAGTGTAGTGTCCAGGGACTCTCAAGTCATTCTCCCCCGCCCCCCACAATGGGACTGTCCTCCACTGTTCTCATCCCTCCAACTCATTTCCTACACAGCTACAAAAGTAATTGCTACAGTTTAGATCTGGGATGTTCTGCAAAGGCCGTCTTTTAAAGGGGTAGCCCCCATCTTGGCACTGTTAAGGGATAGAACTTTTAGGGGAAGAACGTCCTAATGGGAGGTTTTAGGTTGCTGGAAATGAGACATCAAATGGGTAAACCCTTCCCCCTCCTTTTTCCTTTTTGTTTTTGTGCCACACTCTGGCACTTTCATGTGCTGCCCTATGACATGCTCAAAACCACAGGCCAATGAAGGATGGACCGGAGCCTCTAAAACTCTTAGCCTGAATAACAAACCTTTTCTCTTTAGAAGTGTACTCTCTCAGGTCTTCGTTATAGTGCTGGAGAGCTGACCGACACAATCATCTTCTAAAATAGAGATCTCATCATTTTGAGATTTTTATCATCTTTTCAAGGGATCCCTCATCCTTAAAGTTAGTGAAGTCTAAATGCATTAGCAGCTGTGTAAAGCCCTTGCTGGTCTTGCTCTGGCTATATCGTAGCCCCCATCCCACATTCTTCATCTCCCAGATATTATAGAGTCAATATCAAGTACCCTGGTGATAAAAGAGTTCTCATATTATCAAGTCACTATATAAAATGGGGTCATATTGCATATAACCTGCATACATCTTTCTTTCTTTCTTTCTTTCTTTCTTTCTTTCTTTCTTTCTTTCTTTCTTTC
>NW_026596064.1:10996700-11021749 GCF_907164565.1 Psammomys obesus
TTCTTTCTTTCTTTCTTTCTTTCTTTCTTTCTTTCTTTCTTTCTTTCCTTCTCAATGTCTGACTATATTACCTACTTTGGCTGTGAGCTGCTGAACTCAAGAGACCCTCTTGCCTCAGCTTCCCAGGTAATTAGGACTGCAGGGACACTCCATGACACCCTGCTCTCTAGTAAGCCATGTCTAACTTATTTATAATACCCATGTTACACTGTGTTATACAAATAACTATTCTGATGAATTGATTAGAGAACAGTGACAAGAAGAAAAAAGCCGGGCTGGAGAGATGGCTCAGAGGCTAAGAGCACTGGCTGCTCTTCCAAAGGTCCTGAGTTCAATTCCCAGCAACCATATGGTGGCTCACAACCATCTATAATGAGATCTGGTGCCCTCTTCTGTTGTGCAGGTGTACATGCTGGCAGAATAATGTATGCATAATAAATAAATAAATCTTAAAAAAAAAAGAAGAAGAAAAAAGCCTGTACATGTTCAGTTACAGATTGAGTGTTCTTCCTGAATATCTCGACTGTGTTCCCACACCCCTGGGCTTCGCCACATTGCCCTCTCTGCCTAGAACGTCCTTACCTGTACAATCCTCTCTGTCCTCCTCCATGGGGCATCCCCTGACCACCTTGTCGTGCATAGCCCCCAGAGCACACTGTCACCTGCAAAGTCTCTGCTGGCCTAAACAGGATGAACCGTGTCTGGCTTGGCTTCCTGTGATGCTTGGCAGCGTACCTGACACAACACAGGTGCTTACTCCGTGCGTGCCGAAGGCCTCCAATAGAGTGCTGAGGCTACATGGACCGTCAGGATGTCTTTCTCCCAACGCTGGGTCTGTCACTTCTATTTTGTCAAGGGTTTGTATTGACAAAGCTTAGGTCAGAATAGTTTTAAGTCGAGAAGTGACGGTGTAACTCAAGTAGGGCATATTCTTAGCCCTCTCTTCAATACCAAGAACCCAAACAGGAAAGTATTTTGTTTTTTAAATTATGTATAGGGGCTCTGGGGTGGGGAGGGGCACTATGTTAACATGAGTGCTGGTGCCCTGGGAGGCCAGAGCACTCTGTAACTCTGGCTAGAGTTACAGCAGTTGTGAGCTGCCCAATGTGTATGTTACGAACCAGGCTTGAGTCCTGTGGAAGAGCAGTATGGCCTCTTACCCGCTGAGTCACGTCTCCAGCCCATTTCCTGTGATTTTTCCATGTGGAAATATTCATTCATTGGTTCATTCAACCATCCGTGAATCATAGCAGCTGAAAAATATCTCCTCGAGGTCCGGGCCTGCCTTAGGCACAGCTGAGAAAGAGCTAAGTCTGAAGGAGGCGAGGCAAGCAGGCACATCCTGAAAAGATGATCTGCTGGGAGCTACAGAGGAAGGGATGAGGAGATGCTGGGTGGGACTGCCCCTTTTTCTCCAGCCTCTAGTCCCTCGTTACTCCCAGATGATGATTATTGGTGACTGTGTTCTCACTCCCACTATAGTCAGACTCCCTTGAGCACAGAGATGCTTCTCCTTGCATTCATTCAGCTTTATTTATTAAGTGCCTCGTGTATGCAAAGCCCCTTTAGGTTCTATGGTAACTGCAAATAATAATATTGAATCAACATGAGCCATCGTCAGGCCCGCAATGCGGTTAATACAAGGTTTGGAACATAGTCGGATAGTAGGGCTTTTTTTTTTTTTAATTTCCATTTAAAAAAATTTATGTGGGCTTGCATGTGGGAACCTGCATATTGAAATCCAGATAACAACAGTCCAGACACATGGCCCACCTTGTTTCTTGGGGCAGGGTTTCTGACTGGCCTGGAACTCACTGATCGAACCCAGCTTGTTGGTTAACGAGCCCTCTGGTCTTCACCCCCCTAACTCCCTGTAGCACTAGGATCACAAAAATTCATGACCAGCCTTTTCCCTCCCTCCTTTCCTATCCCCACCCCCAAGACAGGGTTTCTCTGTGTAACAGCCCTGACTGTCCTGGAACTCACTTTGTAGACCAGGCTGGCCTGGAACTCAGAGATCTGCCTGCCCCTGCTTCGGGAGTGCTGGGATTTAAGGTGTGTGCCATCACCACTGGCTCCTTTCTTTCTTTCTAAACATAGGTTCTGGGGCTTGAACTCAGGTCCTCATTCTTTCAAGGCAAACACTTTACTCCCTTAAGAGAATGCTTAAATGAATAAAAAGTAGAGTTAGAGGGAAGTACTGCCTTTACAGGCCTGGAGGGCAGCCATGGAAACAGACACATTTATTCAAGGTTACCTCAAAGGCAGAGCTAAGACCTATGCAAAGCTGTAAGAACTGGTCAGGGAAACCCCTGGAGAGAGGAGGGTGGTGCCTCTCCACCCAACTGGCTGCTGGCAGTCACAGAACCCCTCCCCAAGACCATGAAACGGATGAGGACTGTTATGAAATATTGACATAACTGAGTATGCAAGAAGACACCGATGGTGGAATCCAGGATTTGGCCAGAGTTCTAGTCCTATGGTGGAAAAATCTTAGCCATCTCCCCAGATTATAAGGTGTGGAGCAGCTGGCTGATGTGCAGGGCCTTAATGCCTAGAAAACTTGCAGCATCTTAGGTCAGTGGTGACTTTCTCCTCCTACAGGTTGCTAGTCACTGGCCATGTGTGGCTCGAATTGAAGGGCGCTGAAAAAGAAGTTGAACAAAGCAAAAGAACAGATCGAGAAAGGAGGAAATAAAGCCTCATCTGAATTGACAATGTAACCGAAGAAGCAGCAGACTTTATCAAGCTGAACACTGTGCTACCCAGCAGCTCTGTGGGTGCCTTTTGCCAGGCCTCCCATCGTAAGGGCCCAAAGGCTCTATCATAGTGGATCTAAGTGTGGGAAGAGAAGTGATGGCAGGAGAGTGGGTTCTCAGCAGCGCGTGTCACCAGAGTCTGCAGCACAAGGAACACCCACCTGGACGACAGCAAATGCAATAGCTTAGCGTGTTTGCCATCTGAAACTCAGCAAGCTAGTATCTGCTTGCCTGCAGGAGGATCTCCGCGAGTTCGAGGCCAGCCTAGTCTACAGTGCAAGTTCTAGGACAGCCAGGGCTCTGTTACCAAATCAACAACAAAGTTTTATATCTGTTTAGAAGCTGTACACCTGTAATGCCACCATTGGATATAGATATAAAGAGAAAAAAAAAGCTGTTGTGTATACTGCCTGGTGAAATATCAATCTGCTTTCATTTAAATGGTTCATCATGCTTTACTGAATAGCGCCAATAATTTTAAAAAGTGTCTATTAGCTTCAACATTAGGACTTTTTTTTTCTTTTTTTAGACAGGGTTTCTCTGTGTAGCCTTGGCTGTCCTGGACTCACTTTGTGGACCAGGCTGGCCTTGAACGCACAGCGATCCTCCTGCCTCTGCCTCCCTGAGTGCTGGGATTAAAGACATGCACCACGTCACCAGGCTTAGAACTGATTTTTTTAAAAGATGTTTTTGTAATAAACAGAAGAGTTTCAGTGCCCTTGTAAGGAAGTATAATGTGCTCATGTAGGGAGATACAATGTGCTTCTAAAATACCTTCTTATATATTAGCTTCTAGGGTGTTTTTGTTTTGTTTTGTTTTTTGTTGTTTGTTTTGTTTTGTTTGATTTACTAATCCAGATAACCTGGGCAGAACTAATTATTTTGGGAATATGCAGTAGTCAGGGCATTGATAAATTTTATTAACTTCAAATGCTTCTCATTTTTTTTAATTTCTAAAAATCCTAATTGTTATTTTGGTCTCTTCCCACCAAAAGGCATAAATTGCTTTAAAATATGTAAGCATATAATATTAACTTACTGTCTGAAGAATTGTGGTTTTCTGTGTAGTCATAAAATTATAGCTTAAATAGAATTGTGTCTTCGATTGAGTGTGTGATATAGCCACGCAGGTTTTGGGAGTATTGTGTTGCTTGAGAACTAGGACTGTTTGTTCGCTAGCTTCACAGTGACTCGGAGCCTCCCTTGTCCAAGAAGAGCTTTTGACACTGTGGGCTCTAGACTGGCACTGGGGGAAACACAGTGTGGACTGGAGTCTTCAGACTGCAGCAATTACAGCTGTTGGGACTATGTTCCTGGACTCGGAAGCCCACAGATTATGCTGTGTGTATTATGAATGTGGTGATTCAGAGTTTCTAAGTTAGCAATAAGCTGTGTGTTTTTACTCTCATGAAATTCCTTAAGGTTGAATGTGGAATTAATCTTTAATGTCTTTTATCCCCATTAGTGCCTCGGATGTAATGCTAAGTAAAACCCAGAATTTCTTAATATGGGGAAAAAAAAGTTACTGGTCTGGGAAAACGAGGGAACGTTTTCCATTAGTGGAAGCTGTTCCATGTTATGAAATGGTAAAAATAAATAACACAAAAGCCTGTAGGAGGAATTTCTAAGTGGGTCCAAACCAAATGACCTTCAGGTCCTCTCTAAAGTTGGAATTTTACCTTTGAAAACACTGAGGTTTGTCAAAAATGTTCAACCATCAACATAAGTGGTGAACTGGCTGTTGATTATGGAAATTTTCTCCCAAAATGGAAACAAGTAAATACATTTCCCGTGACAGTTTCATAACAATTTTGCCCTGAACATTTGGTGGTGTGGGACACCTCTGACTGATTGGCACCTGAGTTGAAGTTATTGGCCAAGCCTGGCTCTCAGGAGGAATTCCAGGGGCAAGAGGACATGCTAGTGTTCATAAAGGAAGAAAAAATATGCAAACCATCTGGCCTGAATTGTAAGTACATTCAATGAATTATTGTTTAGCTGTTAAATAAATTAAATAGATTTATACATACATACCTATATTCTATATTAAGAAAAAATTTGAGAAGATTATAACATAACTGATTTTGCTTACTTTAAAAAGGCTAATGTAAATCTGTAGGCATACTTTTTAAAAATAGGATTTTAATTTTTTATTTCTTATATCTTTTAGGATTTTAGTATAATTGTCTTTTCTCCCTTTCCTTTCCTTTCTCCCAACCCCTCTCATATACCCTGCCCTGCTCTTTTTCAAATTCATGGTTAAAATTTTTAAAAATTAATTGTTGTTATATACATATATGCATATACATACATCCCTAAATAGATAAATCCAACCTATTTTGTAAACTGTTACTTGTACGTATTTACGTTTCCAGGGCCATTTGCTATTGGATAACCAGCTGGTGTGTTCTTCCCTGGGGACGACTATTTCTCCACTCTCAGCTTTCCTTAGTTGCCTGTCATTCTTTGTGTGGGGTTGAGTCTGTGTAGGCTTTCTCCTGTCCACTTTAGCATGCCTGTTGGTGTCATTGTTCTTCATGTCGTGTTTGGGCAACCATGTTGGTGAGGATTTATGGGTGGGACCTCTGACATTTTTAGGAGACACGGTTCCACCTTGAGAAGAACTTAGGCAAATTCTTACCATGGAAGGAGGGAATGAGAGAAGGTGCCTTTCCATTTTCATTTGGTGTGTTTTCATATAGACTCTATATTCTAATTATGTCCCTACTTCTCCTCAGTTTAATACAAACAGGTCTTACCTGGATCATGGGATTATAAGCTGAGTTTTTATTTCTTCTTAAAATTTTCTATTTAAAAATAGTTTTTATTTCCCAAAGGTTAGAGAAAGGGGAGTGAAGGCTGACCTGGGCACCAACACAACAGATTTTATAGCTCCATTTCTAAGCAAGCAGAACTACAGACGAAGAAGTGGAGGATTGGGAGAAGAAGGGCTTCTTGCTTAAGACTAATTACTCAATAAAAAGAAGTTTGTCTGGAGCAGTGGTCAGATCTCTTGGGATCTAGCATGGTCTCCAACTATAATATAAGAGAGAGAAAAGGGTGGTGGCGAAGGGAATCAACTCTTGCAGAGATACATTCATTCACCAGCCAACTGGTGGGCTTGCAGGGCTTTGAACCATCTATACCCATTGCTTTTCTTTACCACTGGGAGACACAGACAACATAAAGGAGACATCAGTCCTTCAAAGAGACATTAGTCCTTCAGGAGGGAGGATGTGGCGCAGCAGAACCCATTCCATCATGGTGGCTACGGAAACAGTGAATACAGGATTTAGGAGGAGGCCAGGGCAAGATATGGCCCCGAAGGACTCACCACCAGCAGCCTACCTCCTTCAGCTAGGCACTGCCTCCTGGGGTTTCCAGCACCTTCTAAAACAGCACTACTAGCTAGGCAGCAAGCTCCCAACACAAGAGCCTCTTGAGAGGGCACTTCATATCCGAACTAGAATACTGTCTCACCTTGAGACCCCAGGATCAGTCTTAAAGCAACCATAAAAGTTTATTTTCTTGAACCAAAAGGAAAACACAATAAAGCATGGTACCCCCACAGACCTCCTTGCTACATATCCTGGAGTTCTCATTTTTCCTAGGTATTCTGTTGACTGGATATGTGCTTGCAGAGTTCAGCGCTGGAGATAACTGAGAGAGGGTCAAGGTCAAGAGGGACTGAGGGCCTAGCATAGGACAGGAGGTTCAAAGCAGTACGTGTGGCAAGATCAACCTTCTGGTTCCTCTTCCAGCCTCCCAGATCAGCCCTTCTCTGTTTCCTGTAGAGGAATTTTAATTCCGAACATGGGAGACCTTCTATGTCTGTGTGATCCATCTGGAATACAAACATGCCTTTAATCCAGGAGACAGAGGCAAGCAGATCTGCATTCGAGGCCAACCTAGTATAGAGCAAGTTTCAGGTAAAGAAAAGCTTAGGTCCAGGCGTAGTGGTACACACCTTTAATCCCAAACAAAGAAGGTAGAGTTAGTTTGTAGAAAGAAGCACCCTTGTTTGAAAGTGATGTCTAATTGAGTGACAGAAACAGTGACGAATCAGAGAAAGACTTGACAGAACAGGATACTCCCAACTCTCATGAGAAGAGAGAGGGAAGGGAAGCTATATAAGGGGCAATACAGAGAGGAGGTGGTTTTACTAGGACAGTAATAGAGAGACAGGTTGCAGAGCGAGAACTCAGGGAAAGACTGAATGAGCCAGAGAATGATAAGGAGCCAGGAGATTAGAGCAGATAGTGTTAGTTTGATGGCAAGCAGAGCAATTCAGAGGCTGAAAGAAAAGCCAGATTGAATAAATTAGCTGGGAGAGGAGTTTGAACCAGTCATTCCAGAGCTCGAAAAGAACAAAGAAAGGGCGAGCTTAGTCAGCAGTAAGTCTCAGAGGCTGCAAACATTCTAGGCCTAGACTAGATTGTACAGAGGCTAGAAGCTTCCAGGACTAGGCCTAGGTTAGCAGAAGGAGGCAGTAAGCCTCCCAGACAGCAATTGAAGCAGGAGAATAAAAGTTCCTTTTACAGTTTCCCTGGATTTTAATTTATATTCCACACTTTGGACTGTAACCTGACTTTGAATAGGAGGGATCAGAGATGTCAAGGTCAGCTTGAGGCTTACAACAGGCATTGGGAGGAATGTGGACCCCAAGAGCACTTGGCAAGTCTCGTAACGCTGAAGTTCCAGTTTTTCTGCAACGGGTGTATCATATAGGATCAATTCATAAGTAAAGAATGTGCCTCATTCATTCACCATCAGTGCAGGGGTCTTAACAGACCAGTAAGGCACCCTGTCAGTTAACCCCCTTCCATCAGATACTACCATCTGAAGCCCTCTCCCTTGGGCAAGCAAGAGCTAAAGCATTGCCCTCAGCTGGCTGTGTTTCCTCTATCTGTTAAGCTGACTTTGATCACTGGAGGAGGTTCGTTTTCAGTGAAGGTGGTGGCTCTGGTGGGAGTCAAAGGCAGGAATATTCTTAGGTAGAGAATGAGAAGCACCCTTCCCTGGACGAAAGCCACCCACCAGGAGAGGCATGAACCTTTGTGCAGGCGCCAAGCTTTTCACCCACTGAACATCGGAGGTGGATGCCATTTCCTCCGCAGGTAAGAGCAGGAGCTGGTGTGTGGCGGGGCCCTGTGATTTTCAGGTGACTCAGACTGTGACCTTTTAGGAGACATCTCAAGAGAGAGAAGGTGGGGCGTCTGAACTTGCTCTCTCGGAGCTCAAGAGGTGGCTGTTGTCGTTGCTTCTTTTTCAGTTCAGACGACAAGGCTTCAATGACTCCTACCTCTTGGCTCAAGGATATAAGCATCATTGGTCCCCGTGAAAACCTCTTAAAAATGTATCTACTTCCTTATTCCTGTTTCTCCCTGTTCTTACATTTTACCTTCCTGTCCAAGCCACAATAATTCTTAGGAGTGCACTTCCTTTTATTTACAGTATTAATTTGCAGCATTTCTTTGCAGTAGTAATATAGGTATGTGTTCCATCTCACTGTTTCTCACTTCCTCCCTTGTTTGTTTGCTTGTTTTTAACTGTTCCTGAAATTCATTCATGTTGCTAACCAGACCTCAGGTCTGCTGTGGACTGTTCCCTGGGATGCCTGAGAAATAGGATAGTGAACGCCATGTTTAATACTCAGTTTCAGCGAGGGGAACCAAGGTAGCCTTTAACTCTCACCTCGAGTAACTGCAGGTGTCTCCAGAGGAACAAAATGAGAATTTAGGGGATATATCCAAATAGAGGACTTTCTGTATGCTCTACTGAATGTGACCCGCCGAGCTAGAATGCTCCCCCAGGTGACTCATCAAGCCTGCGTGCTCCCCAGGATGCTCGCCAGTGTAGCCTTCTCTCAAGTCCACCCTCTCTCCAGCGACAGGCAAGAGCAGTCACATCTGTCACACTTGGCATCGTTCTTCTTTCCATATTTTATCCATAAAAAAAGGCATGCAGTAACACCTCATTGTTGTTTCAATCCGCATTTTTCTTCCCCACATGGCTTGTGAATCTCCCTTCACATCTGCTGTGGTGGATTTGGAGTGTACTTACTGCTCAGCCTGGTGCTTAAAAATTAGATACTCAGTTCCCAGCTACCCAGAGCGTTGGCCCTGAAAGCATGTGAGGTTCTTCACGGGGATTTCCTTTGACCAAAGGAACCTCCTTCACCCAGTTCATGACCCACTGATAGGGTAGAAGCTAGCCAGTGACTAGTCACACAGGTGTGCAAAGTCTCAAGTCCTTGGCCCAATTCCAGGATGTCCCTGAAGAGACTGCCAGCAGTAGCAACGCCCTGTGGCATTGGTAGAGGCCTGGGCTACAAGGGATTATTGTTTCGTTTTGTTTTGTTTTTCGAGACAAGGTTTCTCTATGTAGCCCTGGCTCTCTTGGAACTCACTCTGTAGACCAGGCTGGCCTCAAATTCACAGAATCCGCCAGCCTCTGCCTCTGCCTCTGCCTCTGCCTCCCCAAGTGCTGGGATTAAAGGCATGCACCACCACACCCACCTTTGGTTCAAACTCTTAATCTACCCAGTCTTTTTGTTTGTTTGTGTCTCTCACTTGGTCACTTTACGGTCACCCATAAAGCTGCCTCCCAGACCATACAGCTCTGCATCTCTGGGCCTGAAGCAGGGAAATGGACCTGTAGCAACCTGCCAGCTTTGGGCAATTTTATTCGTGTAACACCTGTCTGCTTCTTTCCTCTTCCTACTGTAGTTCTAAGTGCTTCACATCAGCTCTTCATTCATATAGATGTCACAAGCCAGCGGGGCCAGTAGGATGGCTCAGCAGGTAACGGTGCTTGCAGTATCACCCTGATGACCTGAGTTCCATCGTGAGGACCCATCTAAGGTGGAAAGAGGGAACAAACTTCCCAGGGTTGTCTCTAGACCTCTTTCAGCACACACATGCCTTCACTCACACACATCCACATCAGACACGTATGCACAGGCACCACACACAGAGATGATAATAATAAGTTCTTAGAATGTATTACAAACACCTGCACCTATTTTTCCATCAGCCTGGTAGCTTAGTCAGTGACGTATTTTTTTATTAGACATTTCCTAATTTTGATATAATCAAATTTATAAATGTTTGGGTGGTGATTTTTGCTTTTGAAGTTTTTTTTTTTTTTAGATTTATTTATTTATTTTTCTTACTTTACGTACATTGGTATTCTGCCCACTTGTATATCAGTGTGAGGGTGCCAGATTCCCTGGAACTGGAGTTTCAGACAATTGTGAGCTGCCATGTGGGTGCTGGGAATTGAACCTAAGGCCTTTGGAGGAGCAGCCAGTGTTCTTAGTCGCTGAGCCGTCTCTCCAGCCCCTTGAAGTTTTCTTTTAATAGAGTTTCTTAGCTCACAAAGATAGCTTCCTGCGCTGTGTTCTGCAGATTTTATTTCTACTATTTTTCTTTAATGTTTAATACTTCTCTTAAGCCATGAGTGCCCTCTTTCGTATTCAGTATGAGTCCAGTTCTAATTTTTTATCACTCGTGTTTTTCTCTTGCGTGAGTTTGTTTGTTTTAGACAGGGCCTCCAGTGGCTAAGGCTGGCCTCTAACTCTGTCTCCTGGGTGCTGGATCACCAGCATGTGCCACCGTATGTGCTTGGCTTATGTGGTGCTGGTGAGCAAACCCAGGGCTCGCGCATGCTAGGCAAGCACCATACCAACTGAGCTGTGGCCTCAACCACAGTTTCATATTTCTCCCACAGCGAGCCAGTTTCCTAAATGCCGTCTAGTGATCCCGCCCCCGCCGATTGGTGACACCTTCTCATCCTTATGTTCTGGCTTACGACGGTTCTGCAGCTGAACTCTCTGCTCTGCTCCGCTCATCTATTTATATGTTGTTTTGATTACTGTCGATATTATGAGGCTTTGATATGTCTTCATGTCAGAGAGGGTAAGAGTCTCCCCTTCTTTCTCTTTTTGTAAGCTGTCTTAGCTGTGGTTCTCTAGGTCCAATCTGAGTGTCTCTCCTGTCCTGTCTCTTCCTAATTTTTAAAGTAAATTGAGCTTATGTATACTAGACTTTTTTTTTCTGGCTTTGTTTGGGCCAGAAACCCTTGGCTGGACAGGCACAGAGGGCCTGCCAGCTGACATACCTGAACGGCAACTTGCGTCATTGACAGCGATAGTGCGCGCGCGCGCACGCACACACACACACACACACACACACACACACACACACACACAGGAAAGGACATTCCCAAGAAGTCAAGCCAAGAAATACTATCTGGCTTGTGCTGGCCACTCCAAAGCTCTTACCCTTCTCAGCAAAGTAGATTCAATCTGATCAGAGAGAAACTGTCAAAGGCACACAGCTTTTAATGAGCCTGGGAACCTAATCAGAGGCAGAAATGAATGACATGGACCACACAGTCCTAGCAAGGTTCTTGCTTCTGAGGAATACAAAGGCCAGTTGGAGGTTAGCTCATTGCCACCCAGCATCGTCATGGCCTCTGTAACTGCCACCCCTCTGCTCCCAAAAGCTCAGCTGGAAGACATGTAGCAGTTTCACCCTGCGATAGATAATTAGGAGCCTGTGAGCAGTTAGTCATCCGGGTGTGAAGATGACAGGCGCTTCAGCTCTGGGGATGCAGACGGGTTTAGACATGTCAGAGCTAGGGGGGAAGAGAGAAGCTGGTTCAGGGAATGGGGTGACTCATCCCGATACCTTGAGCACCAAGGTCAAGGAGAGGGCAAAGACTTTTTTAACAGTTTCTTTCGTGACAAGGTGAGACTTCTGCTAACTACTCTTTCCTCTTCACGGAAGACCGTTCGGCCAAGAGAACTCTGGCTTGGTACCAACAGCTTTTCTGAATATTGACCTGGTTTTGCCACCTTTCTCTGGGTGCCTGTCTCTGCCAGGTCCCTCCTACTCTCTCTCTGTCTTTGTCTCTCTCTGTCTTTGTCTCTGTCTGTCTCAGTGTGTGTGTGTGTGTGTGTGTGTGTGTGTCTGTGTGTCTGTGTCTGTGTGTGTGTATGGATGTGTGCACGTATTTATTTTGCTGTTAGGATTCAAACCCAGGGCTTTGTGCATGAAGTGAAGTCTGTGCCCTACCTCTGAGCTCTACCTCTAATCCATCCATAATCTTGAAAGTAAATTCAGGTCAAGTGATTTATCTGTCAGCTTTGCTCAGAAGTCCCAGCTCAGCCAACAGCTGTACCTGTCTCCTCTTCTACTGTATTATGCTCATATCTCATCTCTTTCTCCAAGTCCAGAGTCTTTGGGAACAGACATTTTCAAGTGACTGGTCAGGGTGCTCTTTCACCCTCTGAGGGGTTCTACACTGTACAGTCTATACAATGCTGGATGCTGGCTTCATGTGTTTACCCCAGTGGAAAATAAAGGTGATTGCCTGACCCTGTGGCTCTTTCTGTCTGACCTGAGTCTATCTCCATTCGTGCTGAGGGACAGGGAAGCCCATTGTCACCTGTTCCCTTGGAAAAAGGGTTATTTATATGCCCTCCTAGTTCCATTCTGTTGCCATGATAAAACACTCTGACCAGAAGCAAGTTAGAGAAGGAAAGGCATACTCTTCCGGACATCAGGGCAGGAAAGCACGCAGGAGCTTGAAGCAGAAACCATGGAGGAATATAGATTGTTGACTCACTCTCAAGCCTATATATGCTCTGATAGTACTCCAGCAGCCTACCTGCCTAGGGATGGTACAACCCACATGGTCCAGGCCTTCCTGCACCAATCATCAATCAAGACAATGTCCTACCAGTGTGCACTCTCCAGGCGACTCTATTTTATATCAAGCTGACAGTTGAAGCTAAATAGGCATGCTGGCTAGGACCTTAGTTGAGAAAATGCCTCCAGAAATTTTTAGACCAGTCTATGGCACATTTTCTTAATTAGTGATTGATGAGGGAAGGCCCAGCCCAGGGAGATGGAGCCACCCCTGGGCCAGTGGTCCTGGGTTCTGTGAGAAAGCAGGCTGAACAAGCCAAGGGGAGCACGCCAGTAAGCAGCACCTCTCCATGGCCTCTGCATCAGCTCCTGCCTCCAGGTTCATCGCTGTTTGAATTTCTGTCCTGGTTTCCTTCAATGATGATGAGCAATGTGGGAGGGTCAGCCAAATGAGCCCTTTCCTCCCCAGCTTTTGGTCATGGTGTTTCATCACAGCAATGACAACCCTAAGACAGTAGGTAAGACACATACTGACTGGAGCCCAAGAGGTTCTGGAAAGTACCTTTGCTTGATCTAGATAGGTCTACAGAACAGAGCACCTAAAGGCCAGAGTACAGTGGATTATTGCCTTGTCTCTGCACAGCTAACAACCACGTCAAATGGGGCCTTAACATCTCCTCATCCTTCTCTCTTTCCCTCTGGGACTATGTGGGGAACTGAACTATCTTTCCATTCGTCCAGCTAACCTTCAACGTAGCGACCCACATCTGGAGTGTCTGCCGGCCACACTGGAGACCAGCTACCACGTCTCATACAAAGGCAAGCACGGCAGAAGGCTCTGTGTGGACTTCCAGGGCCTTCACTCTGAGATAGATAGAAGGACTCTATCTAGTGTTATCCTCTCTGGAGGGGGAGGGAGTGAGCAAGAGATAAAGGCGTCTCTTTTCAGAGGCAGCAAGGCAAGGAAGCAGGCTATGCTGCATTTAAGAGGCCGCTGTGAGGGCTGGAGGGATGGCACAATGGGTGGAGCCCTCGCTACGTAAGCATGACAGCCTGAGTCCAGACTCCCAGCACCCACACGTGAAGACAAGCATAGCAGTGTGTGCTTGTAACCACAGCACTGTAGGGATGGAGACACGGAGATCCCTGGAGCTCACTGGGCCAATTGTCTAGATTCAGCTTCAGTGAAAAACTATGTTTCAAAAAATAAAGTAGAACACAATGGTGGAAGACACCTGAGATTAACATGCACATACTTCTCCAGGCACATGCCCAGGCACACATGCCGCACAGAAACACACACATGCCTAGGCACACACGCCCCACACACTACATACATATGCCCAGGTACACACTCCACACATGACACACATAGGCCTAGGCACACACACCCCACACAAACATGCACCTATACAGACACTTGGACATGTGCAAATACTACACTCTAAAAAAAGAAAAGAAAAGAAAAAAGCACTGTTCTTCACAAACAAGATGCTAGCAGACTAAGAAGGGGCCATTTCAAAGCCTAGAGACCAAGGATGTGGTGAGTAAAATATTCTCAAAAGGAGAGGCTTTGCTGGTGGGACCAGGCTAGACCAGTGCACCAAGAAAAATCAGAGCATCCTTTCTCTACTTCCACCTATTTCCCTATCAGTTTTGGACACTGGGGAGAAGAGAGGGTTGCAGCCTCAGCTCTTGGGCAGGGTGCTGGCCTTGTTGGGAGAGTTAGCCACACTGCTGTTGTGCCAGTCAGATGCTGAGCACAGCTAGTAGGAGGCTGTTGAGGACCCTGGAATTCCTCTACCTCTTAAACTCACTAGACATTTACATATCTAAGTATAAGACTAGAAAGTCCACAGGCCCCATTCTTGAGGGCTGAGAGTCTCTTAAATGCTGGGGAAAAAAATCCTCTCTGTAAGAAGAACTATTCCAGGGCTGGAGAGATGGCTCGGTGGTTAAGAGCACTGACTGCTCTTCCAGAGGACCCAGGTTCAATTCCCAGCACCCACATGGCAGCTCATAACTGTCTGTTACTCCTGGTCCAGAGGATCCAACACCCTCACATAGACATATATGCAGTCAAACACCAATGTATAAAATAAAAATAAATACATTAAAGAAGAAGGAGGAGGAAGAGAAAGAGGAGGAAGAGGAAGAGGAGGAGAGCTATTCCATCCTACAAAGCAGGCTTTCTTTCCTAGGTCTGGCTTCCCCAAGGGAAATTAGCTCTGAGTCTTCACACACCACAGGCTTCTGGGAAGTCCTTGTAGCCAAGAGAGGCCTTGGTGCAGGCTTCAGATTTGGCCTGCCAACTATGAAAGAGACCCCTAAAACTTAAGTCGCACCAAACTACCTTCAACAATGTGCCGTGTGGGTGAAGAAAGGTGGAACAAGAATAAATGGGTCTGCAAAGTTAGAGAGCAAGGTCTGCTCTCTGGGCCATTGTTCCTGCTCCCTGGACCACCACAGTTCCCAGGCGATTCTGAGTTGTTCAAGTCTAGCCATTTGACAGCTTGGTAGATTAAAAACCAACCAACCAAACAAACCAAAAACCAGGACAAGTGGTTTGCCCAGGGAAATGTCTGAACTGATCTCTGGGGTGCCTTCTGAGGTCTTAAAGTCAGTGAGCAAGGAGAAGTTGGAGTTGAAAGAATCTTGGCTCCCATGTACCCCACAAAAACAGGTGTAATTAGTCTTTTCATTACTAAACTTAAATACCCAAGTCTGTATACTTAAAAAAAAAAAAAAAAAAAAAGACGGTTCATCTGGCCAAAGTCCAAATAGCATAGAACCCTTGTGCAAGGGCCCTCTTGGCTGCGTCACCTCACAGCAGATGGCCCCTGACCTGGTTTACTTTCTGTTTAAACACTGACCAGACCAACTTGAGGAAGGAAAGGGTTTATTTGGCTTACACTTCCACATCACGGCCCATCACTGAGGGAAGCCATGACAGGAACCTGAAGGCAAAGACCACAGAGGTTCACACTGCTGCTTCCTGGCTCGCTCAGCATCCTTTCTCAACCAATTGCCCGTGGAGGGGCAAAGAGCAAAACATCCACACCACAGCAACAAGAAAAAGCACCCAGCTGGGAGGAGGAGCCACAACAGGCCTGTAGACAGTCAACCACCTAGAAAAGGATGCATAATCGTGGCTGAAGTAGAGAGGCCAAACCAGGTTTAGTTGATGGTCTCTGCTACTCACTTGCTGAACAGGTACCCTCCCTGACTGACCCTGAATTTGCCACGCAGGGCGGCCCAGTCACTACACCTGGAGAGATGACCACTGTATACAAGCCGCATTCAACCAGCTTCACTTGGAGCCTTCGTCTCCAGCTGGCGTCCAGTTCTTTCTTGGTTCCGTCTTGTGGATCGTCTCCTTTGCTGCATTTTCTGTATTCCTGACTATTTCTTCTCCCCTAATTTGACAGGCTAAACTAAATGTAAATGACAAAAGACAACGATGGCTGCCGGGGTAACGGCACATTTAAAGGGAGCTGCAAAGCCCTGCGGACTGATTGCATCTTTCTGGAGGGTAAGCTTGCAATAGCAAGAGCTGAGACCTCGTTGTGATCAGATCTCTCCATTTAGGGAAGCACACCCTGAATACATGAGCCCTGAGGGACAAAGAGCCATTGATACAAAAAAAAAAAAAAAAAAAAAGCCATATTGGGAAACAAATTATGTCAAATTTACATTATAGCCACAGAGTTCTAATTTAAACAGACAAACATGAAGACTGTTGGCACAAGAAAACCTGACTATGAAATAATCTTTAAATAAAGACAGTTGTTTTTTTTTTTTTAAGATAAAAATATTTATTCATATTGCAACACGAAAACTTGAAAAGCATCAGGAGAAAGGAACCAGAAAGGTAGAGATTTCCTAAGCTATGGGACTTTCCTCTGGTGACATTTAGGGAATGCTGGAGCAGACTCTCCTTGGGGACGATGACACTCTCCACTTCCCATGGCTGCTGCCCAGAATACCTTCATTCCCTTTCACTTCCTCTAATCCATTTTCTAAAAACCCACTTGAGTCTCTAGGTGTTGGGGAGGCAGCAGCAGACAGCCACGGCTGGACAGCTGAGCTGGCTGGGCTGAGCTGGCTCCATGGTAATTAATTTTCACTGTCAGCTTGACTGGATTAAGAAACGCGTAGTGAGGGGAGGGCTGGTGAGATGGCTCAGCGAATAAAACATTAGCCGTTCTGAATCCTGGAGTTCAGATCCCCGGGATCTGAAACACACCTACAAAGGCCTGTAGGTGTGGTGGTCCACAGGGAACCCCAGCTTCCTGGAGACAGGAGAGCCCTGGGGCAAGCTGGCTGGCCGGACTGACTGAACTGGTGGAGAGCTCTCCATTCAGTGAAAAGGTGGGGTGTAACTGAGGGAGACACCCGATGCCAATCTTGGGCCTCCACATGTATGTGCATACACACACACACACACACACACACACACACGTAAACACACATGCATTCACACCTCATGCATATAAAAAAAATGTAAAGAAACACCTAAGGAGTAGTGAGGTACACCTTCTCATGTGTTTCCGTGAGGGCTTTTCCAGAAGGAATTAGTTGAGTGGGCAGACCCACTTTGAATGGAGGAGGCACCAGGCCCTGAGCGTGGAGTCCAGACTGTAAAAGGAAAAGGGAGAGAAACAGCTGACCACCAGCATTTATTTCTCTCTGCCTCCTGACCTGCTAGTGCCCCATAGCTGTAAGCCACGCCTGCCACCATTTCTTCCCCTCAGTGACGGATTAGACTCCCAGTGAGTCAGAATAGCCCTTTCGCCCCAGGTTGCTTCTTGTCAGGTATTTGGAGACAGCGATGTGAAGAGTCACCAACACCAGCACCGGTAGAAGTCAGAGGACATCACATTAGCCATAACTGTGCAGCCACTTTGTACAGTAAGCCGGGGCAGCTCACTTCCAGATGCAGGGTAACTCCAGGCTTTAGTTAAGGCCTTTGGTCTCTAAAGGCCTTTGCTGACAATCTGGCATTGCTGTGGCCCTGTGTTTAGCAGCCCACAGCTAAGAAAAGAGCCCCAAATAGAATGCCCATCGCTCTGAGGCTGAGAACCCATTCAGCCATCCAAAGCTCTGGAGGCCAGGGCAGCCCTGCCAGCCAAGAGCAAGGGCAGGATCCCACCAAGGGTCAACTGGAAGGGAAACAAGAAACAAACAAATGAAAGACATTCTGCATAGCTTGGGCCCGTCATCACCAGACAGGTTGTTCTTTGAAAAGGGGAAGAGCCGAAAAGTTCTAGCAAGAAACACACTGACTCTAAAAGGCTCCTGAGAGCCCTGCCCTTGAGTAGCCATGAGGACAGGCCCTGAACAGCTAGGCCCTGAACAGACAGGGGATGCAGTGAGCAGACTGTCAGAGCAGCTTGCCTCCATCACAGCTGCCCACAGAAGCAAGCAAGCGCGACGGGGGTTGCCTCCAGAAGAAGTCCCGGCCAACTGGAGAAAGGGCTTTGACGTAAGTCAGAAATTCTCCAGGCTTGTGTGATCGGTGAGGTAAACTAGAGATCCTGTGAGAGGACGTGTCTGGCTTTGGGGTACAGAGGAGGCCCTTCCTGCCACCTCAGCCTCTGAATGTAATGAGCATATCTCTTTTTGTGCAGTGACACAAGGAAGAAGTAGGGCAGACTGTGGATGGAAAGTCGGGAAAGCATTTGTCTGTTTTGGGTGGAGAAAAATTGATGGTCACCTGGCAGCTCGCAGGCTCACTGGGCCTCACACCTCTCAAGGCCTGCTAGCATAAGTTTGTTTGTGAAGCCAAGAGTCCAAGAGCAGGATAGAGGAGGTCTTCAGAGTCCCTTGGAGGCTAGGCTTGGAACATGTGTCTTGTCACTTTCAAAATTTTAAAGCGTTTTAATTTTTGTGTATGAATGTATGAGCACCACACACAAGACTGGTGCCCATGGAGGCCAGAGGAGGCCACCAGATTGGACAGAACTGGAGTTACAGCAGTTGGGAGCCATCGTGTGGGTGCAGGGAACTTGCTGGAAGGGAAATAAGCACTCTTGATGTTACCTGTCTCGTCACCTTCCCTGCACTGTGCCCTTCAAAGCAAGATAAAAGCCACCTAGGGGGGGTCAGTTGCCCCAGTTGGCCTAGAATTGAGGGCTTTCCCAGCATGTCAGACTTTGTTTTCACTATGAAAAATGGGACAAAGAGGGAACAATGGTCAGTATAATGGCCATCCCAGACTCAAGGGGTGGGAAACCCAGCTAGACATCACTCCAGAGACTTACAAGAGGCCAGGAAGCACGTCTAGGATGAGCGCCATTAGTCATCGTTAGGGGAATGCAGCTCAAAGCACAAGGAGCTGCTCCTTCAGGCCTATGAGGATAGTTCTTTCTCACAACAAAACAAAACAAAACAAAAAGCCCTGCAACAAACAAAATAACAAATGACAAGCAAGGGTATAGAAAAACTGGGAGGCTGGTGCTTTAGCGTTCAGGATGCCACTGTGGAAAACAACCTGACAATCTCTTAAAGCTAAGCAGAAATGCTGTCTGAATCAGGAAGCCCCATGCTGGGTACATGCTTGTGAGAATTAAAATTAAAATCACAAGCAGATGCTTGTGCACCCGCTGACCGTGCCTTAGCAGCATCTCCACAATTGCAAAATGACGAAGGCAGCCCAGCTGTCAATCCTCGGATGCCCGGATATACAAAGTGAGCGTGATGGAGTACCTAACATTCCACCTCTAAGAAGAAGGCAGTTCTGACACGCGCTGTGATGTGGAGGCTCTGCCAGGCGAAAGACGCCAGGTATGAAAAGGCAAGGGCCGTAGGAGTCAGCTGACATCCAGCACCAAGCACTCACTTCCTAGAGAGAGTAAACCTGGTGGCTGTTGCCCACCGGGGGCTGAGTGGAGGAGCGTGGTAAAGTTGGTGTCTGATATAAACAGTTTCGGTTTTACAAGCAGAAAAAGGCTCTAGAGGTGAACAGATCTGATGGTGGCACGCCGATGTGAACGGACGCAATGCCGCAGAAGTTCACTCTTGAATGACACTACACGGGTTAAAAAATGCACGTCACATACACCTTACTACAATTTCTTTAGAAGAAGCAGGAAGAGGGGGCTGCTCTCATCGCGAAAGGAATGGAAACGGCTGTGGCTGTTTCTCCCCCAGCCTGCCACAGGAATGAAGAGCTTAACTAAATGGGACTGAGCTGTTGAAGGAGTTCATAATATTTGACGAGGCGCTCTGGGGGACGGCGAGCCCAGTCCAAATATTGACTGTTTAGACACTCTTTCCAGTAGTAGCTTATGATTATTCACTCAAGTTGTGGGGGAAAAAAGTAAAATTCCAGAAGGCTGGTGTCGCCGGGAGAACGAGATGGTGAGGCTGTCTAGTAAGCCTTTAGCACCGTCCAGAAAAAGAAGATCAAACAATACTAACCCAACAGAGCCACCGTCTCTAGCCCCCTTGACAGCCCTGGCAGACAGCTGGGCACAAGGTGGGAATGGAGGAAGAACATACCGGCTTCCTCATCCTTTCACAGGGCTCTGTGTCTAGAGAAAGTCTTGGTGGCAGGAGGAACAGGCTGGAAGGGTTGTGTCAGAAGTGTGGGTGGCACAGCCTGGCAGGCTGGGACTCACTAGAGGAAGCCAGGTGTCTACGACCATCAGCAACTCCCGGCCTCCTGGAAGACTGTGCTTGAAGGACCTGGGGGACATCTTGTCCATGCTTCCCATGGGAAAGGTGAGTCTAGGGCACATCAAAGGCTTGTTTGGCACCGTTTGGGAAGCGGACTTGCCTGCTGTTAGGAACACAGTTTTCTCATTGCTACACTGCAGTTCTAATATGCAGCTGATAGTCTCCAAATTCCCATGGACTGGACGCTGACACTGGAGAGTAGGTTGGTGAAGCACTCACCTGCCACAGGCAATTCATCTCCCTTGATACCACATCTGCAGGTGAAATGGTGCCCTCCTACCTCTCAGGAACAGCCCTCCTATCTCTCTGCCCCACCCAGAGCAGGTGCCTGTCCTCTTTTTTTTTTAATTTTTAAAGATTTATTTTTATTTTATGTGTACAGGTGTTTTGCCTGCAGGTTTGTCTGTGTACCACATGGAAGCATGGCCCATGGAAGCGAGAAGAGGGCATTAGAGCCCCTGGAACTAGAGCTACAGATGGTTGTGAGCTACAGTGTGGGTGCTGGGAACAGAACCCCAGTCCTCTGGAGGAGCAGTCAGTGCTTGTAACTGCTGAGCCATCTCTTCAGCTCTGTCCTCTTATTATTGAAGGCCTCCAGTCAATTTTCCTTTGGGATGATATAAGAAATCCATTCTTTGATCTCACATCTAACACCCGTTCTGGATTTTTTTCTTGATACAAACAGGTCAACAGTAGATGGACACAGCCAACCTGGGCAGGCTAAAGTGCCAGGGCATTGAAGACAGCTGTATGCTCTAACCCTATCCTTTTTGTTGGAGAGAAAAATTTGGAAGAATCTCACAGAGAAAGTACCTGGCAAATTGATTTATTGTTCCAACTGTCTTTTCCAGCTGGAAAGATTTCTATGACTTAGAAGAAACAGCCACAGTTCTCAGCACTGTCCAGGATTCTCTGCGACACTCTAAGAATCCTAAGATGCAAATCTATACACACCGATAAAAGATCTGCTTGATCCAGGAGTCCAGCAGACAAGACAGGGCTCAAGAGGAATGTTTCTGTGTTGTCTGGCACCCGAGCCTCAGAGGTTGGAACCAGAGCGAACAGTGTTGAGTGCCAGCTTGACCTCCACTACTCCAGCCCTGCCTATTAAGAGCAGTGCTGAAGAAACGAGCCAAGGCTACCTCAGGCCAAGTGGGAAGGGACAAAATAAAGTAGAGGAGTGCTGGAAAAATGGCTCAGCAGTTAAGAGCAATGGATGCTCTTCAAGAGGACCAGGATGCAATTCCTGGCACCCACATGGTGGCTCACGACTGTCTATAACTCTAGACTCTGAGAATCTGCAGCTCTCTTCTTTCTTCCATAGGCAGGCGTACACAGACATGTATGTGCGTGAACACCCATATGCATAAAAATAGGAAATAAATAAAAATGTAAAGATAATATAGAGGACAGAGGATAAAAGAATATGACCAAAAGCTAAGAATGAAGACTGGGACTCTGTCTTAGTTACTATGTAGGTTCTGCTACATAAGACAGACCCAAAGTTAAGCTAAGGCAAGATTAAAGTGTGCCTTAAATAAAGCCTGAGCTAGTAAAATGGCCCTACTCTGGTTTCTTTTCTCTTTTTCTTCATTTCTAGAGGGCCATCTTTTTCCTGTTTAGCTCACCACAGTCTACTTTCCAACCAGTGGGAAGCAGGAAGAAGCTGGGGGGCAGGATACAGGGCAGGCATCTTCCTTTTATAGGAAAAGAGATTGCATCATCATTCCCTTTCCCATTCTGGAGGCCAAAACACAGTCACATGATCATACCTAGGTACAAATGAGGCATGGGGGGGGGTTATAGTCTTATACTGGGTGACCATGAGCCTGCTGAAGTTTCTCCTACCATGACATAAATAAAGAACATACATTGAGGGATACAGAGAACCCTCCGTCACAACCATAGACCAGATGAAACAGGGCAAAAGTAAGATCCACCTGAGGCAAATCCAAGTACCAGCAGAGACGGAGTTGTAAAGAGAGAATGAAGAGCGAATGCAGTCAGTGGAAGAAGAAAGTTGGGCTCCCTATCAGTATGCATTTGAGGCAAATTCTGACTAAGAGGCAAGATGTTGACAAGGGACGGAGAGGAAGGTCCCACCAAGGCTTGTCAAGAGGCCTTGGTAAAGTACTTATGGCCTGTGATGTAAAATATTCTGGTAGATTGTCATATGCTGTTTAAGCCTCCCGAGGAGCTGGCTCTAGGAGTGGGATAGAGCACCCCACCCCCACCCCATTTCAGATCCTCCCGTGTTTGTCTCAAATGTGTATGTGTGTGTGTGTGTGTGTATATATATATATATATATATATATATATATATATATATATGTACCTGTAGTGGGAACAAGAAGCCAGAAGCTCATCCATATAACAGAGCTCCAGCTGGCTGTCACAACAACAAGACTTCCACTTCCTCTGTCAAGTTTTCCGTTGGTGGTGGTGTTTTGGTTTTGGTTTTTTTGTTTTTCGAGACAGGGTTTCTCTGTGTAGCCTTGGCTGTCCTGGACTTGTTTTGTAGACCAGGCTAGGATGAAACTCATGGAGATCTGCCTGCCTCTGCCTCCTCTGCTGTGATTACAGGAGTGTCCGATGGGTGCCGTTAGATTCCGGTTGGAGGGCGTTACCTTTCCTCTCTCAGTCAGGTTCTTCCCGTCATCTCTGTTGGAGGTACCTGTGTTCGATTATTTATCTACTGCTCCTACTGAAATGCTACCGGCTAATCGTTCTTTTATTTGTGCTCACTACATGCTTATTATGATCATTCATTTGAAACCAAAAGTATGGCTACTGTAGGTCAGTCTCCAGACTCCACAGGCTCCGTAGCTGGCACCGTCAGCAGGAACAACAAGGTGAAGTTTCTGTTCTGAAGGAGTGACCGACTGTTCCAGAAAGTCAAAGGGAAATACGTCTCAAAAAAAAAAAAAAAAAAAAAAGGACATGGATGTTATCACCGTGGGGCCAAGTTGGGACCCTGGTACGTGGGATGATGATGAGCTAGTGATGAATGATAATTTAAAAAACCTCACCCCATAAAAACCTGGCATCACATACCTGAAAAGCCAGACCAACACACAAATGCCTTCTCTGGCTGAAACTGCAAGCGCACACCTAAGATGCAAAGGTCTTGACCCTCTTTTTCTTTTCTGCTTTCTCTTGTTTACAAAGATTATTCACTGCCCAAGGTCATTTGGAAACTTACTTATCTTGGCAGGCTCTTAATGGACCGTAACTTTCTCCAACTCTTAGACTTTTGCAAGGGGAAAAAAAAGTGTAAAGTAGCCTTTGAAGAAATCGAAGCGATTGCTAAGATCCTATAACAGACAAAGCATTACAGTTGAACCTGTCCGTTACCATGGACAGGCAACCTTAATTTGTTACAGTACGCTGTGAATACGATCTGAATTCACTCCCTGAATAAGTTGGTAAACTTATGGAGTTATGTCTCATGATATTAAAAAAATAAAGTAAAAAGGAAACAGTCAATGTGAGAGGAGGGGGAAGAAGAGAAGTGTGCCAAGTATGAGGTTATACTTTTGGTCAGAAAGGTGAAAAAGAACAGACTATTTTATATAAGAAAGGAGGTTTTTTGTTTTTTTTTTGTTTTTTGTTTTTTTGTTTTTTTGTTTTTTTTTTTTTTTGCATGATAAAATAATATTTTGGTCCTAAGATAAAATAACTAGAATTTTCTAAAATGGAAAAATAGAGATAAAGACAAAACCAGAAAGCTCAAGCGAGTTAGAGAAGGTCTGCGTAAGTCACACAAGGTTTGTGTGAGACAAAGTTTGGAAATGGTATATGAACGGCTTTATACAGTATATGATGATTAAAGCTCATTAATTCCTAAGGCCAAAATTCAGTACACTGACTCAATAAAGCCTTTTACATCAATAAATCCCTTATTTAAATCAATAGGATTCTCTTAAGTTACTGCCCTACTCTTTTTTTTTTTTAATATATATTCTTTTCTTTTTAATTGTGTATGTGTGTGGCCATGTGGGGGGTGTGTTCTCCCATGAGTACAGCTGCCTGTGGAGTCCAGAAGATGGTGTTTGATCCTTTATCATAGAGTTACAGACACTTGTAAGCTACCCTCAGTAGGTACTGGGAGCCAGACTAAAGTCTTCTGCAAGACAAGCACACACGCTCAACCACTGAGCCATCTTTCCCAGGCCATGTTGATCTACTCTCAGTTACGTTTATCAAAGCTAGCTTAGGAAACAGTTGTGTTTGATTAAGATCATTATTTATAGGTTTTTTTTTTTCCCTTCTAAATTTGTTAGTTTTTAAGTACTGGAGCAGGGTGGGTGATAGATGAATTTTAAAAGAAAAAAAGACCCACAGAATTTATTTACAATTTTTTCCTATAAGCTTTATCTAATGTTAGAAGTTAAATGGGTAACTTGGGTTATGCATTTAACCCAATGACTTAGGTTCAGTGACTAAAGTTCTGAGGCTTATGCTAACGAAAATAAAAAAAGACAAATAGAAGAGCCAATATTTAGCTCTTGCCTTCCAAGATCAGCTGGAACCCAGGAGATGACGAAGCCCCTCTACTCTAATAAATCATCTGTCCTCTTGAAACCACAGGCTATAGCGTGTCCAGTGATTGGACTCTGTACTCTAACCAGTACATAGCCTGCAGGGAGGAGTCAATGGAAAGGGTCCTGTTCCCTGAGCTTCTAGAGGAAGCCACGTGGTCAACAAGATGGGTATCTCCAGGTAGCCCAGCTGATAGAGGAAAAAATATAAGGAAGCCAGGGTGCTCCTTCCAAACCCCTAAGTGTAACCCTGTGAGTTTCAACTGACAAGAAGAAGAAGAAGAAGCAGAAGAGGAAGAAGAAGAAGAAGAAGAAGAAGAAGAAGAGGAGGAGGAGGAGGAGGAGGAGGAGGAGGAGGAGGAGGAGGAAGAAGAAGAAGAAGAAGAAGAAGAAGAAGAAGAAGAAGAAGAAGA
>NW_026596064.1:11021759-11022785 GCF_907164565.1 Psammomys obesus
GAAGAAGAAGAAGAAGAAGAAGAAGAAGAAGAAGAAGAAGAAGAAGAAGACATTGTTGTTAATCTGTGGCCACATACAAAGTCTTAAAACACCGATCAGAAAAGTATATGACACTCAACCAACCATCCAACTTCAGAAATCACTAACTAGACTTACTTGGAATTTTTAGGAGATACTTTTAGAAGATTTTCTTTAACAAGATATATCCTAAAGATACTACTTAGAAGGTACTCACAATGAGAAACAGGAAAAACCCAAAGAAGCAATAAACTAATTGAGAAAATTAGACTTTCTCTTCAAATGAGACTCAAAGGCCAGTTTCAAATAAGCAAATTTATAGACCCATGACCCACAGCTCCTACTACTAAATTATTATCCTCCTGGGAAGTGTCGCCACAACCTTATGATCACTCTGTGCCCAACAGACAGCTTCCTTGAGCTGCTTCTACGTTTTCATTTAATGAGCAATCAACTTCGCGTCTTTGAAAATTCAACAGGTTGTTCTTGACACATCATGCCTACACTGGACCTTAGTGTTTCAATTTTGACTTGTGTCTTTGGTTTTTATTCATGTATGGGTGATATCTTCTGGGTACCAGACCCTAAAACTTTAAATAATGCTGTCTAGGGTCTTCGGTCACTTCCTTCTACCAAGGGCTATTGGGTCACCTGAAGTCCCTGACCCTAGTTGCCACACAGCCACACCTCCTTAGCATGAACCCGGAGGAAGAACCATCCATCCAGTCAGATGAAAGTAGCCAGAGCGGTCATTGGCCCATTTCCTACAGGACTGGGTCCTACATGGGTTCAATTCCCAGCCCCCACATGGCTGCTTACAACCCTTTGTAACTCCTGTCCCAGGGATCTGATGTCTGCTTCTGACCTCAGTGGGCACCAAACATGGACGCAGTGCACAGACATACCTGCAGGAAAAACATTTATATTAAATAAGAAGAGAAGGAGGAGGAAAAGGAGAAGGAGGAGGAGGAGGAGGAGGAGGAGGAGGAGGAGGAGGAGGAGGAGGAG
>NW_026596064.1:11022795-11162922 GCF_907164565.1 Psammomys obesus
AGAAGAAGAAGAAGAAGAAGAAGAAGAAGAAGAAGAAGAAGAAGAAGAAGAAGAAGAAGAAGAAGAAGAAAACAAAAAGAACTGGATCCCCCCAAATTTCTTGAAAAGGGAATGTTATGATAAAAACAAAAGTATGAGTTAAAAGCAATGTGAAAATGTTAGCATGAATGGTGTGTTCCCATACCTCAGCATGAAAAGGAAAAAATGGTAAGATGGTGAATTTTAAAACACTGAAAAATATAAATAAAATATCTTGCAGCTAAGTATGAAATAACCAAGCTGGCAAGGCAAGACAAGAGAAAGGCCAAGGATCAAAAGACCAACAAAGCCTTTTCAGGTGACTAATTTTTGGTTGCATTTGGTTCAAATTGTAGTAAGTCAACCCTTCTGTATTTATTTACACTAATTATATTCCCAAAAAAAGTTGTTAGAAAATAACTTAACCCAGAATTGAGAATGTCTTATAACACACACACAACCTATAAACAATAAGAGCCAAGTGTAATATAAAGTACACTGGTAAAGTGTCATATATTGTTTAAGCTTAGTGGGAAGTTGGCTCTTGGAGTAAGATAAACCATACACACATACACAGATTCAGACCCAGTCATGTTTGTCTCAAAGTGTCCTCTAGAGCTGGCTGTCCTGGGGCAGGCTGGCCCCGTAACTTTGTGACAGGGAGAAAGAAAAACAACAAACATATATGGGTATTTAACAACAACAAAAAAAGAAAGAAAAAAAAAACATTGTGTCCTTGAGAACAGGCAGAGGGTAAAACGTTTTCAACAGAAGTTAGTACTGTTTATTCCATGATATAAAAATTCCTGCAGTGGGAACAGGAAGCAGGAAGCTCATCCACGGAAAGAAAGCCCTCAATCAGGAGCTCAGCTGGCTGCCTCAGTGTGGCCTCCTCATTTGAGTTCTGATTTGATGAGGCTGTCTGTCTGTTCTCTCAATCAGGCTCTTCCAGTCATCTCTCTTGGATGTTGGGCCTGATTTGCTGTTGAGCTGCTGCCCCCATCTATCTGCTATGCGCTGTCTGTTCTTTTACTGTTATTTGCTGCATGCTCGATAAGCTCCGTCATTAGAGCATGAAACGGTGGCTATCCTAGATAATCCTCCCCACCATACAGAACACCACCCACAAGCATGAGTTTCCAGTGACATGCTTGTAACCCCAACACTAGGAAAAGCAGCAGAAACAGACAGATCCTTGGGGCTCACTGGCCAGCCTGCCTAGCTGAAAAAGTGACTCCCAGGTCCTAATGATAGATAGCCCTTGTCTCAAAACAAAGTGGATGGCGCCTGAGGAATAGCACCTAATAGCATCCTCTGCCCTCCACCTACATGTGTACATATATGCACACAGACATCGATTATGTCCAGAGGGCGACAAGAGTCCAGATAACATAAGCCACTGAGGTTATTTGAACAAAAGGAAAGTATAGTGTCATGGGGTTGGAGGGATCCGCTTTCCCTGGCCTCTGGGAGTGGGGGTGGGGGTGGGGGCCAGTACAAGCTAGTGGGAGAGTCAGGAGCCAGATGAAGCTGGTCTCTAGAACATACCCCTCCCTGGACGGATTCAGTACTGATGACTTTACAGAGCAGGTGCTGGCTCCCCTGCATTCTCCAGACTGCAAGGCCTGTCTTCTTTTCCCATTTATTTGGGCATGAGGTGACTCTACCCTGTAACTTTCCCCAGAAGGACCCCACTGTACCCTGAGCTCTGAGATCGGATGCCTGACCTGAGCTCTAACCTGATACCATGGCTCCCAGCAGGCATCTCTGTGGGGGACAGGAGAGAGCAGGAGCCACGCTGGCATTGCTTGTGTTTGTAATAGAGGCGGAAGAGTTGTGAAACCCAGGAGGTTCTACTAGGCTCTTGTGCAGTAAATACTTGTTATAAAAATAAACCCAGCCTGTGATTCCACAACAATGAGCAATCCCCCAGGGCTGCCAACGCTGGAAGTAAATCTTACTTCTCTGGGCACAGGGCTAAGGACACAGGCCAAGCCACAGAGCATGACATGCATTTGGGCTCACACACACACGATTCTACGTCTCACGGAAGACTCACACCTCCTTCACCATTTCAAAGGAGGAAGGCAGTCGGGTATAGAGAAATAGAAAGTCCCAAGTTTGAGTTAAATAATAAAACAATAATCACCAACGTAGGGAATGGTGTACTTAGTCGTAGCTGGAATGGCAACAATAGACTCCATCCACATTTAATGTGACTCAGTGGTGTGGAGCTGTGGAAGTAACAGTGTTGAAGCCGCGAGGATATCCAGAACAAGGGAGGAAGTTAACTGTTCCGGAGCAGAGTAACCTAGGCGGTACAGCCAGAGAGAAGACTCGGGATGGTAGAACTCAAGTCCACAGGACTGAACCTCTAGAGTGGGGAGAACACCGGGAGGAAGAGGAGCACCCCTTCACACACCCTGACTGTGAGGAACCTCAGCCGGCCGACTGAACCCAACAAGGGCTTCTCTTTCCTGTACCTCGGTAGTTCAGACCCAGAAGGAACTACCTATGCAAAAGAGAAAATTTCACAAGGTAACAAGTGGTGTGATTTCATTTCAGTTGAGTCGGACCAGATGCTTTGTGCAAGCAGAAGACAGAGAGGCCCAAAGAGGCTGCCCAGAGGTGGTAGCATTGCATTGACCTTGAGGAAGGCTGGGAACTCTATGGACAGAAGTAGGAAGTCCTTTGAGCCCCGATGGTTATCCGGCCTCATTAACAGGAGATACGGCTCCCGGGGATGGCTTTGTTACAGCACTAAAAGTGCCGCAGCAGCAGAAATGAACACTCAGAACTACGAAGCCTCCGTGCTTTGCTTTTATCACCCCGAGGCCCAGCTAGCTGAGCTAACTTCTCCACAGCAGACATGGCCATAGCTGCCTTGAAGAGGAACATCTGTGAATGTCCACAGGAGACCCTCTTGAGGATTCCATCCTGGGATCCTCATGAGGCCCTGCATCTCCTGAGGTTATATAAAAGGTAAGCAACACGTGGGCAGGGCTGTTTGATAACTTCTAGGGTGGGACTTTTCAGCTGTGCAGGGACCTTGGAGTCACTCGTGTTCCTGTAAATAACCCCAACAAACTCCTCAGGTGGCCAACCTGGTCTATGAGGAAATCTTTGGTTTGTTGGTATCCTTTCTGTTTCTGAGGTAAACAGAGATTCTAGGTATTTCGTTATGTCTCCCCAGGGAAAGTCCCTCCGTAGCAGGAATTAACATTTGTGGGATGACTGTATGAAGGAAGACATGAACAGCTCAGTGCCTTGCTGCCCTGGTTCCATTCTCCTTCCCCACAGAAGAGCATGCAGGCATGTGGCGATGGTTTGATGGTTTGATGTGCCTAAGCCCCTTGTGGTTTTCGGTGCTATTGAACACATGATGCTTGTTAAGGCTGAGGTCGCAGGTGCCCCGCAATCCGCTAGAGGCAAGCGGAATGTGCTTTCCTGTGTGGCTACAGGTCCTAAAACCCATCTGAGATGCACCACTGTTCAAAAGAATCTCTTAATATTGTGCATCTTTTCCTTAGAGGTTCTGATGAGCCTGCAGAGCAAGCATCTAGCTACCTTCACTCTTGCTTAACCCGACCTCTCACCTCCCGGTTTGTGGTGTAGGAAGGGATCTCTTTCCCTAGAAGAAAAAAAAAAAGAAAAAATTACAGAGCTTCTGCAGTAGGGAAGGCAGAACATGGAACTTTAGAACTCATGTGGCCCCACCTCCTATTTTATGGACTAGAAAATGAAGGGGTGTGTCTGGCCTCCTGGCTTCTCTTATGACACTCACTCCCAGGCATCTGGCTGTTTCCTCCACCCGCAGAGCCAGGCCCCCTCAAACCTCTTACTCCTGGCTACATGCCAAGAGCTTCTAAGACCTGTGACAGCACAGCACAGGGGCAGGGTGCCCGTGGTTTTCCTTATGTACAAAAGCACTCAAGAGATCAAAGCATTCACAGTTTGATGATGTTCCTAAATGCGAATTCAAATTGCTGAGTTAAACAGCCAGCAATTTTTTTTCGGAGGGCTTTCCGGAACAATTACTCAAGAAGGAATTCAACTGTGTTTGCCTTTGGCTCCTTCTCTGTCTTTTTCCACAGCCTGGAAAGGGAGGGGGAGAGAGTGGCCCAACAAAGAAAATCCTAAGAGATTATTGCTAATTACAGATTTTTACCCCACGTTTCTTGCGATTCTTGAGTTAATTAAATCAAGACCAGGTGTCTGCCAGATGGGTTAGCTGCTGGCTATTGTAGGAGATTAACAGAGCCCAGCAAATGAGGTAGGAATGATGCTCTTGGGTTTTAGGGATCATTGCTGCTGCTGCTGCTGCTGCTCTCAGCAGAAACTGGAAGAGAGAAAAAGGACTCTCTATTTTGTCAGGATGTTAGCCAGAGCTGAGAGAGCAGGCAGGTCCTCTGTACCAATCTTTCTGTCCAGGGCATCAGATCTGAAAGAAGTCAGACCTTCAGTTACTATTTTATTTGTTTTGTTTTTGTCTTGTTTTTTTTTTTGTTTGTTTGTTTTGTTTTTGTTGTTGTTCTTTGAGGTTTTTGTTGTTGTTATTGGTTTTTCAAGATAGGGTCTCTCTGTGTAGCCTTGGCTGTCCTGGACTCACTTTGTAGACCAGGCTAGCCTTGAACTCAGAGATCGGCCTGCCTCTGCCTTCCCGAGGTAAGACCAGAAGTCTGAAGCAGCCTGGGTAGCAATAAGGGGTTAGTGTCCTCCTGGTCTTCTCTAGCTGACTCTAGCAACTGTCCCCACCACCATTTAAGATGAGCAAAACAAAAGGACGAAATCAGACCCAGAGCTTAAAAGTTGTTCTGACACAGGGCAGAACATCACTCCCTTCTCCAGCACCCCTTATCCCAGCTCTGCCATGGGAAGAGATGTCCAGAGCTGTTGGCAAGTCCAGGCAGGGTTTCCTTCTAGAGCACCCAGGATACTGGCTGAGGCCAGCATGAAGGAAGGAGGGGTGGAGGGGCGGCCGGGCAGAAGGAAACAAAGGTCAGTTATTATTCACAAAGGACCCTCTTGTTCTAGCGTGTGAAACCGAGCTTCGGCACAGCCCTGGACCTTTCACAGAAGCCCCAAGCTCACACTCGCCAACTCATCAGTTCCCAATGCTCCCTAGAGCCTGTCTTCCATCCTGCTGCCTCTGAGTCACCCGCACCGAGCCTGTCTCCGGGTGAGACGGGTGAGGACCTGTGCAAGGCCCCAGAGCTGCCCGGTGGGCATTTGGGAGCAAGCACACACACTCTTTCTTCGTAACTGAAACAGCAACGGCGCATGAACACACATTGGTTTGTGTAACTTGAATTCCTTTCTGATCTACTTCACCTCCCCCACAGTGAATTCAACCAAAGTGTCCTGGCTTTGGAGGCTTGGAAAGAATGACTCAGCTGTATTTGGCAGCTGGTGGTCATGGCATGCTGCTCTCTGGGAAACAGAAAAGTGCTATAGGTAACAATTTAGTCTATCCAATTTAGAGAGAGAGAGAGAGAGAGAGAGAGAGAGAGAGAGAAAGAAAGAAAGAAAGAAAGAAAGAAAGAGAAAAAGAAGGAAGGAAGGAAGGAAAGAAAGAAAGAAAGAAAGAAAGAAAGAAAGAAAGAAAGAAAGAAAAAACTTCCCTTCTGCCTTCTCAAACCCACTCATTCCCTCGTCCCAAGACAAACGGGATTTCTCTCCCCCAAGAAAGGAACATTCAAAACACACACACACAAACAAACAAGACAACAACAACAAACCCCAAAACAGGGGCTGGGGAGATAACTGGTTAGTAAAATGTTGGGGCATAAGCACGAAGCTCTGAGTTTGAGTCATCAGACACCTGAAAAATCCAGGTGCGGTGGAATGCTTGTAATCCCAGGGAAACAGAGGCAGGGGGATTCCTGGGATGCGCTGGGTAGCTGGCCTAGCCTAATTGGCGAGCCCCAGGCCAGTGAGTAATGTCTCTCTCAAAAACAAAGTGATGACTCCTGGGGAACAACCTCTGACCTTCGAATGCATGTGTGCATACAAGAACACACATTCATGGACACACGAAGAGAAACAATGCTGCAAAGACAGCCTAGAGCCGGGGCATGGGAAACTCGTCTACAGGTGAGACTTCTGTGCCGGCGCGGTTAGGAATTGCTCTCCAGAGGAGCCTCTCACTGACCACTGGGAGTGGACGCCTGGCTTAGCTGCCTCTGACATGGCCCCTCTAAGATTTCTTCTGGGACCTAAAAGTCCCTCAGGCACCGCAGCTCTTCCAAGCTGCTTAGCCATATTCTTGGTCCTGCCCTATTCCAAGCTCGCCACGCTGCATTTTCCGCAAAATTCCTTATCAGCTCTTAGGAGCAAGCAGAGGCTGCCCTATGCTACAAGACTGACACTCAGAAATCTCTGGATGGTCAGACCCTCAAACGGAACCAGGCACTCAGGTATTCTGAGCCTCGGAGCACATTTTCCCCATCAGACTGCAGCCCGGGGTGGGAAGATGAAGGTTCTGTGCTTCACTTTGCTGTCTGTCCCCCCTCTTCCCTCTATGGCTTCTCCTGGGGTCAGGAGAAAAAAAGCGTGGGATTTCCCCATGCTCGACCACTTTCTGCCTCGTACAGATCTCTCACACATGAACTGTGGTCGGATCCCAGGCCTTTGGATATTCCTGCCTCTTTAGCAGCTGGCTTTTGAGCTTGTCACTTTGGGGACTCACAGAAACTCTAATTTGACAGTGAGACCTTAGCAATGACAACTATGAATTCTTCTCCCCAAAGCACTGAACTTCCCCCTGCGCGTACACACACACACACACACACACACACACACACAGAAACACACAGCTTCTCTCACCTACAGTGAACAGGAGGCCCCAGAGAAACAGGACGTATAGACTACAAAAACGTTTCTGAGAATGTTTTAAATACTATCTCCATTTTGTGCCAAGACTCAACATTTTTTCCTGGCGCTGTGAGATGCATAGGGTTAGGTCTTTGCTCATTCTCACAGCATTGGGAAAGGCAGGTAGAAAACGAACACTCGCTGTCATGTTTGTGCAACAAGACAGAACAGAAGATTAAGCGACCCTCTCCCTCTGTCCTTTCGATGCAGAGGAAGCTGAAAGTTGGGTACGAGGAAGCTGAAATTTGGGTACAAGGGTTCTGGAAATGGATGGAGTTTTTATATAATTCGGTTTAAAACCCCCGCGCTAGCCAGTCTGTTAGGGTCCATGGAAAAACTGGAAATCTTTAACCCAGCTACGAAATCTGAGAAACCTGTAGCCCACCTCTTTCTGAAGCAAGTGTGTTGGGCTGAGTCCTGGCTTGTCCAACTCCCAGCACCCTCACTCAGACTTTCTGCCCTACCAGTCCTCTGAGAGCATGCAGAGTGGGGAGTGATCTCCTCCTCTCCTTCTCTCTCCCACCCTGCTCCACTCCCCTGCCCAACTGTCTGTGGCCCAACAGACTTTTATTCTAGCCCAGCAGCCCCAATCTGTAGCAGCACTAACACCGCTACGCTACGTTTTCAGGTCTTCCCAGAGCTAGCCCTGTTCTCCACAGGCCATTAGGAGCCCACAGTGAGTCAGCAGGCTGGCTGGGCCTGAAGCCGAGACTCTGTCCTAGGCCTCTGCTAGATGGGGCATTCCCATCCTCTCAACCCTAAGGGCATCATCCGCCCCCACACTGAGCCCTTGGAGCTCCAGCCTATCTCCCTACCCCCATCGCAGCCCTGAGGGTGTCCCGACAAATGTCCTCCTTGCCTTGGAGGGTTGGCAGCAGGCACCAAGCACGGAAGCCTGTAGCTGCGAGGAAAATGGCATTCCGGAAGCCTGAGGGTGTGAAATGTGGGTACCTCCTCTCCTGGCTGTGACCCTCTGGGTTCTAGGATGGAGAGCTGAACAGCCTCCAAGAAGCACCCACACGCCCCGGGTGCCTACACTTTTGTGAATCACAGCTACTGTACAGGGTGCTGAGTCACTCTGGGGAGACAATGCAGGGCCTATTTTAAAAGGGTTTGTCAGGGTACTAAAGCCCTGAGTGCTTAGTAATTGAACTGCCAAAAATAGGTATTGGTGTAGGTCTCATTGCAAGCCAGGCTGCTCCTTTGGATGGCTGTCATGGTATGTGCGGTCCTGAGATTGTACAAAGGGGCCCAGCACACATCAGGGCAGCTTCAGCCACCGCTGATACGGTGTGAGCCAAACCTTTTCCTCAAGAAGGGTGGAAGGGGAACTTCAGGAGAGACCAAGTCCGAACAATAGATTCTGAGTCTTGGTGCCATGTACTCCAAGTCATTCACTACTGTTCCCATCCACGGGGAGAGAAAACTCCAGTGCCTGGGATCATCTGATTTGAATCTCCAACTTCTTAGCCATCCAAAAACCTGAAGTTTCTCTTCAGCACAACACGTCTCCTTCTAAACCCGAATTCACCCAGGACGCGCCCTGTGAGCTTGAGATCTGAGCCGCCACGGGATCCATTTGTCCAACCTGTACTGATGATGAGCAAACACTCGCAGAGCAGGGACTTGTCTGAGCTGATCCCAGGGAGCCATCCCTGGAACGAAGGGAGCGGAGAGGAACCTGGAGGAGACACCGGGACCCAAGCAGGAAGCCAGTGCTTGCTTGGACAGCAGTGATGCACAGTGAAAGGTCAAGAGGGTCATTAGGAGTTGAACATAGGAGCGTAAAGACACAGATCACTCCTGCGCAGGGACTCAGGACAGCTGTCAGGAAAAAATGCCAGAAACCAGTTCTCCAAAGCTGGGCTGGGTGTGGCTCCTCTGAGGTAGGAGGAAGGGAAGAGGGCTGTGTCCATAAAGCAGCAGCTCTGAAAGGCTCTGCCCTGCAGACTGTCAAAGCAGATGTTGAGACTTATGGCCAAACTTTGGGGAGAATGCAGGGAATTTTATGAAAGTAATGGGAAATAGTAAGATCTGGAGAGGTCAGGAGGTCCACAAGGAGAGCAACAGAACCAAAAAATTTGAACACAGGGGTCTTTCCTGAGACTCATACTCCAACCAAGTATCATGCAGGGAGATAATCTAGAACCCCTGCACATGGCAGTTCAGTGTCCAAGTGGCTTCCATAGTAATGGGAACAGGGACTGCTTCTGACATGAACTGATTGGCCTGCTCTTTGATCACCTCCCCCTGAGAGGGGAGCAACCTTACCAGGCCACAGAGGAAGACAATGCAGCCACTCCTGATGAGACCTAACAGACTAGGATCAGAAGAAAGAAAAAGAAACCCTCCCCTACCAGTGGACTTGGGGAGGGGCATTGGTGGAGAAGAGGGAGGAAGGGAGGGATTGGGAGGGGAGGAGGGAGGAAACTAGAGGGGGGATACAAAGTAAAAAAAGTGTAATTAAAAATAAAATAAAATTTAAATTAAAAAAAAAAAGCAGCAGCTTGTGCTGAGCAGGGAGATGGGATGCCTGGGGGATGTCAGCCACTTGTGCTATTACGAAGGATGTTGAAACAGAATAATGGGTCTTATTTATGTTAAAACAGAATATTGGGGGGGGGGAGGAAGTAGGTTGAAGGCCAGATAATGGAAAGTCTGGAATGCCACAGTGAGGAATCTGAACTTGGTCTTCATCATTATCATCTTTAAAAGCACCAGGTGGCGACGGGCCAGACATTTCACTGAGAAAGATTCTCAATTAGTGCACAGTCTGCACTTTTCCGGGAGCTTGAAATTGAGAATAAAATTATGGGCAGCTATTAAAGACATGTATTAAACACACACATAAATCAAAGCCTATTTAACACGCGAGTGTTCAAGTAAAGAATAAGTGCGTATGATGGACTTGTGAAGGAAGAGGACATTTGGGAAATTATTCCTGGAACATCCTCCTGGTACCTTGTAGCTCTGAGAAAGGTTCCTAAGAACCAAGACTTCAGTCTTAATAGTAGACACTGGCTTAATGTGTTTTTTGACTCTTAAATGGCTGATTTCTGAGTCTGAATGATTCCACAAGCCTCCTATTCATTCTACTTTTTTTTTTTTTTTTTGGTCAGTCAGTCCTCTTCTCTGATCAACCCTAACTCCATTATTTGCAGCTTAGAGGGTCAACCCGGAAGGCAGCCACTGGCTAGAGCTGTGCAGTTTACCCACTGAACGCGTTGGAGCTGAACTCTAGGCCTTACGTTGTCCAGCCAAACAGAGGCTTGTCCACACAGGGAGAGCTGCTTTATCTAATTCATACAAGGACACTGAATGGGTTTGTGGCCCTAACGCTTAAGCAGCCCAGCAGCTGCTCTAAAGGATATGCTCCAGCTGCCCCCCCCCCCCCCCCCCCCCCCCGCAATGCCTCCCACCACGGGGACATCGGAAACACTCCAGCCTGGTGTCCCAGGCCAGGAGCCAACATAACAGTGACTGTGAGGCGCCCAGCCCTCCTCACCGCACCCCTCGTTCACTTACGAAACATTCGGCCGGAGATCTGAGGGGAAGGAGAAGAAATTTTGCCAAAGCACATCAAAGAGCCGTGCATACTGTAAACACTTACTGGGTCGTGCCCTGGCTTCAGCCCGTTCCACATACTTCTCTCTCTCTCTCTCCTGGCACACTGTCAACCACAGCACTCTGTGCTTCCGTACAGTGTGAGAGCTGGAAGCCCTCCCTACCCTGTCGAGACTGACAGGGGCAACCAGACAGCTCCAGCATTTAAATGGCAGCAGCCCCCAAGCAGCCCCTTTCAGTGCGTTAGGCCTCGGTCAGGCTGGCCATCGTCCCTCCTTGTTAACCAGAGTTAGAGAGGTGTGATCTCGCCATTGGTTCTGTGCTCCACTGCCCTGCAGACCTATAGGTGAAAGAGAAGGAACAGGAGGAAGGACACAGTGACAGTGAACAGTGAGCTATTCCTTTTACTCCCCCCTCGTCTGCCTGCACCAGAAAGTCAAGCCCCAAAAGAGGAGCCACTACTGCTCTCAGATGGATATTCCTGGTGTTCCCTGAGCAGGGCTCCTGACTTCCCCCCTCAAAGCCCACCACTTAGATTCTGTTCACCTAGGTAGCTAAATACCCTTCCTGGATCAGTACCAGGGCCTCTGGGGCTGAGTACTTCCCTGAACTTCAGCTTCTAAAGCTCCTATCTCTGTCCCCTTGTTGCTGGTTTTGTCAGTCAGTGTCCCAGAAAAGTCCCTGGCCTCGCTCTGAGCTGACAAGATGGAGACGCAAAAATAATGAGCCTCCTGTCTCTGACTCATCTTGGTCTTCTAACTGGTCACTTTGTCTTTGCACTCAGTGGGCAGAGCATACCTGTGTTTCATCCCTGGGTCTGGTATCACAGAGTCCAGTTCGGGGCCCTTGGCAAGGTAGAGGCTTAGGGGTGAATGGCGAGTGCACGAGTAAGAAGTGCAAGAGCGGAGTTTGTTACAGATGAAAGGAGAACCATTGATCGCAGAAGGGATGAAGATTCTTGGGGTTGGGCGTCAGGCTCACTTTTCCCTGGCACTCAGGGAAAATTTATCTTGCTCAGATAAATTCTCCTTAAAAAATAGTCTGGTCTCCTTGCAGACTCTGCATTTCTGCCCTTCACAATAAGTCCTTTGCAACTCCTATTGCTGCCCCTCAACAAAGGTATCTGTAAGAACACTGGAGGGGAGGGACTTGAGACAAGATGCTGGCAGAAGGGAGTAGGAAATGGCTTGAAGGCTTAATTAAGAGAATTTGGCCAGCCCAGCAGGGTGGGGCACACACCTGTAATCCCAGCACTCAGGGGGGCAGAGGCATGCGTATCTCTGAGAGTTTGAGGCCAGCCTGGTCTACAGAGTGAGTCCAGGACAGCCAAGGCTACACAGAGACACCCTGTCTCAAAAAGAGAGAGAGAATTTGAACTAGGTAAGTAGTCAATAGAAATGCAGGGGGGGAGGACTGGAGCACCACAGGGAGAACAACATAAACAAAAAATTTGGGCCCAGAGGTCTTTTCTGAGACTGATGCTCTAACCAAGGACCATGCATGGAGATAACCTAGAACCCCTGCACAGATGCAGCCCATGGCAGCTCAGTCTCCAAGTGTGTTCCCTAGTAAGGAGAACAGGGCCTGTCTCTGACATGAACTTAGTGTCTGGCTCTTTGATCACCTTCCTCTGAGCAGGCCACAGAGGAAGACAATGCAGACACTCCTGATGAGACCTGCTAGGCTAGGGTCAGAGGGAAGGGGAGGAGGACCTCCCTTATTAGTGGACTGGGGAGGGGTCATGGGAAGAGAAGAGAGAGGGAGGGTGGGATTAGGAGGGGAAAAGTGAGGGAGCTACAGCTGGGATACAAAGGGAATAAATTGTAATAATTATATATATATATATATATATATATATATATATATATATATATATATGAAAAACAAAAAGAAATGCAGGGGAGAGGGATAAAAAACAAGAGCTTTCTAAGAAAGGGTGACAGTGCCGTGGGCAGTCACTGATGGGGACAGGCAATGGCACTGAGTTTGGTTCTGGATATTTTTGAAGTGTCGGTTGTACAACCACGGCAACTGAACAGCTCACTATTGACACCAAGGACCAAGGCAACAGAAACCAATGGTGACAGGGAGCACGTAAGGAGGGTCATTCTCCCCAAGACCAGTCGCTGCACCTCCTGGCTGGGTGTGCCAGAACAGAGGAGGCACTTTCTTTTGCCTCAGAGCTGCTGGGAGGAGGACAAGACCTGGTGTGTTCTAGGCACTGTGCCCTAGGCTGTGCATAAGCCACATATTCAGAATCTCCTGGACATCCAGAGCGCATGGGAAGGAACTTCCTGCAGTGATGAAAACATCCCCTACTCGAGGGGAGACCATGGCCACCCACGTGCTATTGGAACAGTTGACACACAGAGCTAGTACAGCCAGGCCGCTGAATAGTTCACTTTTATAAATTTATGTAAATGTAAATTGTTATATAAGGCCAACAGGCACTCTATAGGAAAGCAGATGTCTTCCAGCACCTGAGGAAACCAGCAAAAAGATCTTTTGAAGAATAGGGTTTGTTTGTTTGTTTGTTTGTTTGTTTTATTTTCAGTAAGCATTCATATTAATTTTCTTTGTTTTGTACTTGTTCGCTTTATCTGTTTTAGTTTTTGTTTGTTACTGTTGCTGTTTGAGATGGGGTCTCACTCTGTGGCCCAGGCTGGCATGGAATTCACCACACTGCCCAGCCTGGCCTCCAAATCATAGAAACCCTGCCTTCCAGGCGCAGGGATGACAAGCGCGAGGACCACTTCCTGTGTCTTAGTCAGCGTCAGCTACCAGCTTGCCACAGCCTAGAATCATCTGGGGGAGTCTCAGCTGAGTGATGGCCCAGGCCATGCCCATGAGAGACTGTCTTGGTTGGTGACTGGCGTGGTAGGGATCAGCCCACTGTGGGTGGCACCGTCCCTAGGCAGGTGGCCTGGGTTCTACGAGAGAGCTAGCTGAGCATAGGTCAGGGAGCAGGGCAGAGGGCAAGCCAGTAAAAAGCTTCCTTCATGAGTCCCGCTTCCCTCCTTGCCCTGGTTGCTCTCGGTGGCCGACTGTGACCTGCCAGTGTAGATAAACCAACCCTTTCCTCCTCTAAATTGATTTTGGTGAGAAGGTCTTATCAACCGCAACATAAAGGAAACGAGAACATACAGCCTACATTGATTTTCAGTGTTAGGTCCAACTTGATTATTCTTTAGGAATTCAGATGCTTCTTAATATTAATAATGACCCAATAGGTGACTTTGACCACGCACGTATCTAATGTGTATCTATTGCCGCACAAACAACAGTTTAAAACAATAAGCATGTATTTGGCCACATGGTTTCCGAAGAATTGAGAGCTGAAAATTGAGGAGTGATTTGGCTGGGTACATCTGGCCAGGGGCTGGAGCCACAGGCTTCTTTGAACTTGACTGTAGCTATAGTGTCCATACTAAAGTGGCTGTCCAGGGGCCTAAGATTCTTATCACAGGAACCTTCCAGAGGGCTGTTCACAGCATGGCAATGTCTTCCCCACAAAGAGAGAGTAAGCGAACAGGTAGCCTCAGTATTTTCCAGGACCTAGGTTTGAAAGTGAAATCCCACCTCTTTGCTGGCTTCTGTTGGCCGTGTAGGAGGAAGTCAGAGGCAGGTGCAGCTATCCGGAGGATAATTCCAGGGCACCATCTTAGAGTCTGCTCTCTCTCCCCATTTCATATGCACCATCTCTCCTCATCCTCACAAAGCTAGTGAGCGGAGGCTGATATCATCCCCCTTCCTGAGGCGAGTAAGGCTCCCAGAAGGTGTGTGACTTCCCAACGCCTCTGAGAGGAGGAGGAGGAGGAAGGAGCTGCGCTTCTTTTCCCAGATGAAGACTGTCAGACCTGGCAGTGTGCAGTGACCACCTCATGGCGCAGTCCACTGGGATTTCTCTTGGCATCCTTAAGATGGATGCCCATGCTGCTAAGTCTCCACCAGAAAACATACACCCCACATTCGTGCTTCATGACTCACTCCTGAAAGCTAAACACTCAGGAGGTTGAGGCAGGAAGATTACAAGTCCAGGGATAAACTGGGCTACATATTGGGTGTGTGTGTGTGTGTGTGTGTGTGTGTGTGTGTATATATATAATATATATGTATATGTATGCATATACATATGTATATGTATGTCCATATATATAAATACATACAGAGGAGTGCAGCCCTAATGTCCTTGAACTATATATATATACATACATGTGTATGTATATATATATATATATATATATATATATATACATACATACATACATACATGTATATATACATATATGGAGAGAGCTATCTATATAAATAGATAGAGATATAAAGAGATAGATATAGGCATATATACATATATGTATATAATAAGAATAATGTGATAAAATAGGTAGCATTATCATAAAAGACAGAAAAATGTCATCAGAAAAATCCCATAGAATCAACTGAAAAATGCTTTTCAGTCTTGAAATGTTAGCAAAGGGCTGGTCCTACGATACCTCAGAACAGTGGAGTTCTTACAGTTCAGGGGCAAGGCGCAACAGACAAACATCCCCAGCTCCCTTGTGGAACCTGTGGCCTCTGCTCATCCTATAGCCAAGCAACTGTGGCTCGCCGCAGTCTGTTCAGGGTGCTAAAACAAAACACATCCGGCTGGGTAGTGATAGCCACTTCCCCAGATCATAGAGGCTGGGACACCCAAGTTCAAAAGGGGGGCTGATTTCAGTGGTCAGAGTTCCACAAGTGAGTTTGGGGGAGGAGGAGATAAGCATTCAGAGCACCCCCCTCCCTACTTTCACCTTTCGAGCACATACACACACACACCCTCCCCCTCACTTGTAGGGAAACACTATGAGGTCTAACAACTGAGAGAGGAACCCCCAGGCCGGAGGCTTTCTTTGTTTCTGGGACTATTTGAAGGCCTGTTCTACAGCAGGTGCAATCTTTCCTGCTGCTTTGGGCTTTCCTTTAAACACGGGGCGGGAAATGGTGTTCTGTTTCTCTATAAAAGCTGGGACCAGTATTCGATGCACAAAGCTGGGATGGCAAGTGCCCCCCTAGGCTCTGAATCCTAGACCCGGGTTAGGGTTGAGGCTACGTCACACAACCCTGAAGAAACCACTGGCCCCTGCCGTCTCAGAATGCAGTGTGGAGAAGGTACATGCGCGAATGCTCTGCAGACCACAGAAAATGGAAGCAGAGCGGGACTGCCATGTTGATGAAGAGTCAGGCTGCCTGCTGACAAGGCCAGCTCTCGGAGCGGTCCCGAGAGCTGTGTATTTGAGCTCTCCCTCTATACCCCAGCCTTGCAGGGCTCACACTGTAGCAAACTGACCCCCCCCTGACCCACATGGGTAGTGAGAACAGGGTGCAGCTGTCGTGTGAGTTCACCTGGCCTCAGTTTCCTAATCTACAGATGGGCTTCGGTTTCTCTGACATTATCATATGACAATGTCTTTTTTTTTTTCTTTCTTTCTTTTTTGCTGACCATGTCTCTCTGTGTGGAGAATGTGGCTGGCTGGTCTCTCTGTTGTAAGGGCCTCGTGGACAGCATGTGTCTTTGGGTGTGGCAGTGTGGAGGGTGGCACTGTTCAGCACATGTTCCCAAGATGCCAGCGGAGGCCGGTCAGGCCAGATTGGTCCAGCGGGGTGCAGCCCCACATCTCTGGCAGGCTCCCCAGCGTGTCCTTGGACGCTCTGCTATCCCCTGCTCTGTCAGCCCTGGCTGCGATGGGCTACGGGAGCCTCATCTTTGTACCATGAGGAGCTGTGGGGAGGGTCTGAGCTCTCCTGCTAGGCCCCAGATTAAAGGGCTGGCCACTGTCAAGCGTAGCTGAAGCCCAGCTGTCCCTGTAAGTCTGTCCGGCCCACTTTCTGAAGCGTGGCTTCCAAACACAATCCTCCACTGGCTGCTGGAAGCCAAGAAACAAGCTCAGCATGAAGATTTCTGGGTGCGACTTCTAAGTCTTGAGCTAAGCCACTCTTTGGTCCTGTCGGCTCCTAAGTCTAACTTCTCTCTTGAACTGCATCTCCCCTATATGTTCAGTTTGCTTTCCCCCTCCCCCCAGGGCCTCCCCTCAGACCTCCAGCTCCTGCCAGCTGTCTGTAGGCCCCTCTCCCTTTGTTTATGTCTCCTTTGCTTTCCTGTGTGTGTCTTGCTGTGTGTTTCTGTCCCTCCAACCCGTCCCCCACATATCCCTTTCCTTAAGGTGTACAGGAAAAATGACCAGCAGGAACGAGGCCCAGCCAGGGCTCCCCAGAACAGAGGAGGGTGAACTACCGGTCTAGGTCCACATCTCAGATCGGCACGACGGTTCTACCCTGAAACCTCCCTTCTGGCCACAGTAGGAAAGTATCCAGCAAGGCTCCACCCACTCTCATTCTACAAGCAGCACCCTAGGGAACAGTGGAAAGGCAAGAATATGCTGTGTTGACTAATCCTGAAAAGCCTGGGCTGGAGAAATGGATCACCAGTTAAGTAAGGGCACTTGATGCTGTCCCAGAGGGCCTAAGTTCAGTTCCTAGTGTTAGGAGGCTCACAACTGCTTGGAGCTATACCTCCAGAGGAGCCATGCTCCCTTTTGGCCTCCATGGATGGGCACACACACACACACAGAGAGAGAGAGAGAGAGAGAGAGAGAGAGAGCTCTCAAGGCCTGAATCATAGGTCTCAGTTTCCTATAAATGGATGATATAGAGCTGGCTCTGAGGGATCAATAAGGAATTAATAAGAACATAACTGTTAACATTATCCAGGGCCCAGAACCTGGGAAGCCTTTGAAAGGGCAGCTGAAGCCAGGACTTTTGGTCATACCTGCCTGTGGCCAAGCAAGGCACCACTTATGCCCCCAGCCAACTGACAACAAATTCATGAATCAGGGACATAATCAAGGCCATCCTACGGATGTCCTAGGTAAGTAATCATTGCCTTATTTTGTAGATGGAAAAACTGAGGCCCAGAAAGGCTAAGTCATTTGCCCAAAGAAACACAACTCTGATTAGAGCCTTGAGCCATCAGAGTCATGGCCAACCTGCTTCCCTAACGCCACACTGAGAAAACAGCCCCGATCATACAGAGATGATTCTTTTCATGTCCAAGCATCCTTCCTGTGGGTGGATCAAAACATAGAAACAGTCGGACATAATTAAGCATCAGGTCATACTGACCTCCCCTGCCTGCCTTCCAGGCAGCAGGTGGCTTCTGAAGCGTGCCCCAGAGCAGCGCCATTCCAATTAATCCAGGTAGTAAAAGCTCACAGTGATTTCTGTGGGTGTGCTGGTCATTTTTTTATTTTATTTTATTTTATTTTTAATTTTTTTGTCAACTTGACACAAGCTAGAGTCATCCAGGAAGAGAAAATCTCAACTGAAAGAATCTCTCCATCAGATTGGCCTGCAGGACATTTTCTTGATTAATGATAGCTGTGGGAGAAACTAGCCTATTGAAGGCAATGCCACCCTTGGGCAGGTGGTCCTGCATTGTGTAAGAAAAGCAGGCTGAGCCAGCCATGGAAAGCCAAACCAGTAGGCAATGTTCCTTCACGGCCTCTGCTTCAGTTCCTGCCTTGAGTTCCTGCCCTGGCTTTCCCTCGTGATGAACAACCGGAAGCTGTAAGGTGAACTAAACTTTTCCTCCCAAGTTGCTTTCAGTCATGGTCTTCAGGACAGCAATAGGAAACTAACGAGGATGGAGGATAAGGCGCTCCAGGAAACAGTTCGCTGCTGTGCCTTCAAATCTCTTTCCCTGGTAGAAAGAAATGTATCAAGGGCTTAAGAAGAAAAAAAAGCACTGCAAAATGTTACAATAAAATCCCACAGTGCTTTGTTTTCTGTGAATTAAAATAAACTGACATTGTTCTTGTGGTAAAAATCCTCTTTCTAATAGATTCAGCCTCAGGATGTAAGAGCAGGCAGAAGGCTCACGAAAGACTTCAGTCAGCACTGGAGACTAGGGATGGTATATGTGTGTTAAAGGGAAACTCCCTAAATAAAAGGAGAGAGACAGGGAGCTCCCTGTAGCTTCGCCATCACCTCCTTCAGGGGAAAGAGCCAATCCTCTTCACCGAGTCTACAAAGGAAAGAGGATGTGCGAGGGACAGACAGAACATGGCGCATATTCTCAGATATTTGATTCGGCCAAGGTTCTCAGAGTTAACGCCTCCCTGAAGGGGCCTCATTGGGAAAAGATATGTGTGTCTGGTGCCAGGACGGGGCCACACAAAATGGTTTATGAGCCTTAGAACAATTCATTGTTCCACGCATACCCCAGCGAGCCACAGCACACACCCAAAGTGAATGTGAGCCCAGTTGCCAATTCCACTGTCTTTATTAAAGACATAAACTAGATTCCATTCCCTGCCGCAAGTATTTCTGGAGTTCCTACTATGCGCCAGCACTAAATGCACCCCTGAGGATGGAAATAAATCAGCCATTAAATCAGCCTTGTCCTCAGAAGAAACTGGTGAGTCTAGGAGGGGAAAAAAGACAGATGTTCAAAGAGGCAGAGTCATTCAGTGTCCAAGCCAGCCATGCAAAGCTTTCTTTTTCTTTTTCTAAAGGAAGTTTGTGGGCAAACTTGATCAAATAAGCCACTTTATTTGACAAGCCAGTCCCTGTTAGGAACACTAAAAACATGACATGCTATGTCCCCTAGCCTGGCAGGTTCACGAGGGCAGGGCCACTGACAGGCTGTGTCTTCATTGTGGATTTGGGGCTTGGTTTAGTGAATGGCCAGAGAAGGCATGAGCTTGGGAAACCGTGAGACTCTGGGGGTAGACATGAATTGAAGAAGGGATGGGAGATAGAGATTTGCTGCCAAATGAGCCTGCAGAACAGTGAGATATAAAATCCCCAGGAGAAAAAGCAAAGTCTTTCTCACTCTGCTCCATACACAAGAAGGACTGTATTAGTTACTTTTGTTGTTGTGCTAAAACACCATAGCCAAAACTGACTTACGGACGTGAGGGGAAGAGTTTATTTTGGTTTATGTCTCCAGAGAGCTAGGGATCACTAGTGGTAATGAATGCCCGGGAGCAGGAAGCCAGAGATGGAAGCTAAATGATCATGTCTCAGCTGCACAAAGAAAAAGCAGAGAGGCCTCTCCCAACAGGGCCACACCCCCTAATCCTTCCTAAACAGTGCCACCAACTGGGAAGTATTGGGAGCCAAGTATTCAAATATTTGAGGCTATGAGGCCATTCTCATTCAAACTGTCAGTCTCAAAAGGCATCTCCTGACCCTGCACATCACCACCTCCTGGGAATTTGCTAGAGAGTCACATTCTCCATTTCCATCCTAGACCCTCTAAATCGGAAGCTCTAGAAGAGACAGCCTGGCCCTCTGTCATGTGTGAGGGTTTGAAGACCCTTTTTTTTTTTTTCCTGCAGGTGGAGCCTCTGCCCTTCCTTCTCTTTGGCCCCTCCTCCCCACCAGCGGGCTCCTCTTTGGGCTCTAAAGTCCAGGGTCATTTAGTTCTGCAGCCACCTTTATGTAGTTCTCTGCTGCTGTGGTCCTATGTTCATGTTTGACAGCTGATCCCTGCAATTCCTTTGGCTCAGTGGAACTTGTCCATACAATGTCATGAATGAGTCTTTCTAAGCTGAGCTGTCCCAGCCCTGCCACGACCACGTTCACTCATTTGCTATTCCGGACTCGCTGGTCTCTTTTTCACAAATGTCATGGCACCTTCTAGATCCCACCCTGGGAAGCCCAAGCTGGAGCTACCATCTTTCTTCCATCTCTTTTCTCTTCATGATGATTCATCTTAATTGCCAACTTGGTAAGTCTAAGAAACACTCAAGATATTAGTGAAGCACACTTTGAGCATGTCTATGATATCTGAAAGACCACTGGATCATGAAAGCTCTGACCTAATGAACAGGTCAGTCCCTGTTCATAACATCAGAGAACTGGAGGGAAGTGGAGAAGAAAGGTCGAAACCAGATCCTGGACCACTCGAGAGTCACACAGGCTCCTTGCGAGCAATGGGTAGAGTCCTCAGATCAGCCAGGTGGAAAGCGGGGGAACACAAGGCCCCTGTGAAGTATCTGAGCAGTCCATGGGGGGCATTAGCCAGCCCTTGTCTGGGTGTGGGAGGTGTTAAGAAGCCGTTTATGCAACTCAATGGCTGAGGAAGGAGAGATTGGGAGAATAGATAGAAGGGCCTCTAAGAAAGGATGAGAGTAATTGATTCTGTTTTCTGCAAGGCCATGGGGAAGCAAACACAGGCCCTTTCAGAATGGAATGTCTCTATTCTTTTAGCATAATGTCTTATTTCTCCAGGTAATGGGGGACGGGGGAGTAAAAGATCCTCCTCTTCCAAGATGTGAGTCCCAGCCAAGGCCCTGTCTGCTCTGCAGAATGGCTCAATAGAGGGTCACCTCCTACTTCCTCCTCATCCACCCTTCTGTGGTGACCCTCCTACCTCGCTTGCATTCTCTCTCTCTCCCTCCTCTCTCCTCTCTCTCCCTTCTTCCCCCCACCTCCCAGACAGGATTTCTCTGTGTAACATCCCTGGCTGTCCTGGAACTCACTCTGTAGATGAGGCTGGCCTCAACTGACAGAGATCTCCCCGCCTCTGTCTCCCAACTGCTGGGATTTAAGGCATGAGCCACCACCACCCAGCAGCCTTCCCTATCTTTGTGCCAAACAGATTCATGGCCTTCTGGCTAAAAGAGTATTTGTTGGCTTGGAGCTCATATTGTGTTATGCCTAGGAATGAACTTTTATGAAACCGAAAATGTAATTTATAAAATACGTCATTCAAATTTACTTCAAAATTGTAAGTAATGGGGTGTAGGTGGGACTACAGATGAAACCAGATTGGCTCTGAGCTGGCGATTACTTAAAATTGGTGGTAGCATTTGTTGCAAACTATACTAAACTTGAATGCCAAACCTAGCCTGCATCTTATTCCCAGGAAAAGATTGGTATAAAACCAATACTCTGTCTTAAGGGATCAAAGGATCCTTCAGTCTGGGGTTAAATGTGTATGCCTTGCTCACCACAGTAAGCCCAGCTGGATCAGTCAGATTCTGTCTGTGGGGTAGACACTGGCAACATGCAGCTGCCTCAGAGGGTAAGGGGTGAGGCAGGCACCAGGCCAGCATCTTCCTCTAGCCAGGAGGGACCAAGGTGTAGTCTTGATCCCAGCTGCTGACTTCACCAAGGAGCCAGCTGCCTCTGCCTGTGTTGACATGGCCACACTGTCAGGGCTCGGCCTCAGCCTTCCTACTGTCTCTCGGTGCTTTCTCCTCCACACTCATAGACCACAGGAAAGAAAAAACAGGGCATGTGCCTGCTTCGGAGACAGGGAGACTTTGTACTGACTGATCCAGCATGGCTTACTGTGGTGAGCAATGTGTACATATTTAACCCCAGATTGAAGGATCCTTTGATCCCTTAAGACAGAGAATTGATTTTATACCAATCTTTCTCTGGGAATAAGCTGCAGGCTAGGTTTGGCATTCAAGGCTAATATAGTTTGTCTTCATGTCACTTAACTGTACCTGCTGTCTTAAAAATGTGCCTCCTAATCTACTGTCCACTCTTTGCCTGGAAGGCCACCCCTCTCCTAAGGCCTCTGTTTAGGCAGTGTGGAGAAATGTAAGGACTTTTTCTTCTTCTTTTGACTGCATACACTCTATTTCTCAAACAAAACTTTGTAATGTAGTTTTCTAGAGAAAGAGCAGAAATGCAATCCAGTCTTTAATAGATTTGATACAAATTGTATTTTTTTTTCCACCACTGATCAGCAAGAGCTGGCCTCGGTTTCCATCTTGTTGTAAATCACGTAAATTTTTAAAATCACATTCATTCATTCATTCTTTTGAGGCAGGTCTCACTGCAAAATCCTGGCTGGCCTGGAACTCTCAGTGTAGACCAGGCTGGCATCAAACTCACTGAGATCTGCTTGCCGTGGGCTCCCGCCACAATCATGTACCACAATCATGTAGTTGTGCCTGGCAGTCATGTAAACTGTCCAAACTGTTTTAATTTGGAAAAAAAAAAATTAAACCTCTATCACTTTATTTCTATGGAACAAAGATTTTGGACACTTCAAGTTTTCTTGTGCAGGAACTGATCTTAAAAACTCATTGAAACAGTAAGTGTCGCTGGGATTGTTAATATCGAAGCCTCCCTCTGCTCTGGTGGCCCTTACAAGCTACACGTGGCCACCTGTCTTCAACACACCAGTCAAAGAGACAAACAATGGTGCAAAGGCACAGTCCACGTGGCAGTACTAGAGAGAGGAACAAAGAGACCCAAGGACACGCCCCCCACACATCCATCTTTGGAGTCTTGATATGAGGTTCAGGCTTAAATTTATTTCGTGTGTCTGAGTGTTTTACCAGAATGTATGTTTGTGCACTACATGCCTCTGCCCGGTGCCCAGAGAAGCCAAAAGAAGGCGTTGGATCTCCTGCAAATGGAGTTATGGATAACTGTAAGAAGCCAATGTATGTAACTAGGTACAAAGCTCGAGTGCTTTTCGTGCCTGAGCTAGCTCTCCAGCCCAGGGTTTAATTTTCAATAGAAGGCAGGAGGCACGCGTAGAGCAGCCCCAGTTGAGGCACAGTTCCGCCCGTTTGTATCTAGGCTGGATTCTGTCCCGTAAGGCTGTCCGACTGGCTGTCAGAAGTGGCCGATGTCTGCTCCTCAAAGACAGACTCCTCCTGCTCACACCAGGCCTTTTAGCTTTTCCTTTCTTCTGACATGCTGTTCTTGGGGAAATTCCAGTTCCTGGGAGACCATCACTCAAGAGTCTGATAGCCAGAGGGGTACAGATGTCTCTTTTTAGATATCTTCACTGCTGCCAGGGCAGTGACGGCAACACTTATAAGCCAGTTTGCCTTTGATGTTGCAGAGAGTACTCTGGGACCCATACAGCCTCAGGAGGTCACATAGCCACCTGTGGCTGAGATCATATACTGGCCAGCCTCGCTCAGTGCTACCATACTTATTCTGTTACACACACATCTCCAATGGAAGCCTCCTCCACATCATTTCCTATCCCCTATCCGTTTCCACGGCAATTAAGCTCGAACATCTTCAAAGATGTCAGCTCTTCAGTGGCTGATCGGCAAAGGATGGTGGACCCTCTCTGGTGGGCTTGCCGGCTTTACTTCTCTAACCAAGAGGACAGCCACCTAATCCAAGGGCAACACGAGAGCGGGCAACACAAAAGCAATTTAAATATAGTCCACTTCCCAAACCCATCTCCCCCTTAACTAGATTTCCGAGATGCCTACTACTGCTCAAAAGCCACCCAGCATTCACCAAGAATTCTAAAGAAACTAGGATTAAAAATACGTAACTTTTGCCAATTATACAAAAGGGGGCATCCTGTGAAGACTTCTAGGCCACCTGCCTGGGCCTTGAAGGCACCTGTGGACGTGTGAGGTCCTGTACCTTGAACATGATCATCTTCACTGCCTGGATCTTCCCCTGGATAATTGCCTCCAACTGGTTGTATCCTTGGTCCGTCCCCCCCCCCCCCCCCCCCCCCCACAGAGAGACAACTTGCTTTGCATAACTCTCTCAGCCCCAGTCATTGGCTTTTTGTGCCTAGAGGCAACAATACCTGGACTCCAGGTCTAATTCCCTGCACTGTTGGTGGTTTTCATAGCTCACAGCTTTGCCAACAACCCTCCTGGAATGTAGCCCCTCTTCACACACACACACACACACACACACACACACACACTGTTCCTTTTAGGACTCTGACTGGTTTTATCTTCTTTCTCCCCAGCAACTTCCTGACTTTTCCCTCTTGCTTCACCCCAAGTTCCAGGTTCATTCACTGCCCCAAACTATGGCTTGTCCCATCTTCCTGCCATAGATGCCTTCAGCAAACCCGTCTTTCCAGACGTAGGCCATCCCATCCTCCTCCCAGGCAGCCATTACTGCTAAGCATATCCATTAGGGAGAGACACTGTCAGGAAGAGGGAGGTTCCTTCCCTCCCCTGGGCCAGTGAGCTGGGATTCCCTGCATCTGTGAGTATGGGAATGATTAGGCTGGCTGTGTGCCCTGCACAGATCATTTCCAGTCCCGGCGCCAGAAGGATTGTGCAGGAACGAAAAGCTGGGCATCAATGTGTCCTTCTTGAAACCCTGCTTTAAAGGACAAGTCACGGCAGATCTTGGGATGGGGGTTCTTGAAGAGGATGGCCAGGAGACGCAGGAACCCCAGGGGAACAGCATCCTGGTTCCCTTCTCTTGGGCTGTGGAGAGTGCTTCCTTGGGGGAAGCGATGGGAGCAGCTTCAGCTGGGTAGTGAAGCAAATGGAGCATTGCCTGGCAAAGAGGCAGAATGGACTACAGGCTTTTTCTTGCCCAGGACAAAGTTTCTTGCAGGGCTTTGCAGGCTGCTTAGAGGGAGGTGGCTGTGGGACCAGGTAAGTTTCGAGTGTGAGCAAATTTTTTGTTACCAAGGAATGCTGGAGATCAGCTTAATATTCGGGGGTTTCGAGAAAAATTCCGTGGAGCATGGGCCCAGCTTCTGCTTCAACTTTCTGAGTCTCAGTGCCGAAATGCAGGGACTTTCAAACCGTGGGGGAACCAGATGTCTGTGGAATCTTTCACTGGCTGCCTTAGAGGTAGGCCACATTTTTATCTCCTCTGTAGAAGCAGAAAGGTAAGTTTGAGTGTCAACTCCCTCCCGCCCAATGTTCAAGTGTTCGATTCTTGATTCCTCCCCTTGGTGATGCCGGAGGGGGGCAGTGGTGAAGGAGTTCAGAGCGTGGAGACAAAGCACTCAGGAATGGGTGAGTGCGCACACTTGCAGGGCTGGGATAGTTAAGGTAAGAGCTAGAGTGAGACTCACCTCTTTTTGTTTGTTTGTTTTTGTTTTTTGAGACAGGTTTCTCTGCATAGCCTTGGCTGTTGTAGACCAGGCTGGCCTCGAACTCACGGAGATCCATCTGCCTCTGCCTCTGCCTCTGCCTCCCTGAGTGCCAGGATTACAGGCATGTGCCACCTCGCCCCGGCTCATGCTCTGTCTCTTTTGTCACCAGCCAGCTGGCCTTTCTGCTTGCCACCACAGGAAGCAGCAGGCTGCCCTTGCCAGAAGTTGAACGGGTGCCAATCACTGTGCTCCTGGATTTGCCAACCTCCAGGACTGTGAACCAGGATAAATACCTTTTCTGTATAAGCTGCCTGGTTCCAGGTATTCTGACTAGGACAGTATGCTTATTTAAAGGTAAGGGTGTGATGGAGTTCCCTCTGGGATCTTCACATCAGAGTGTGTGGGGATGGGGGCGATGATGGCCATCATGATTAGCGGAATGTACATTGTGTTGACATTGTGGAAACACAATATATGCAAGCGCATGCACCGTATGTATGTGTATATACTCTATAATATATGTGTGAGTGTATATGTATACACATATACACATGTTTATATCTATATATGTACATATGTATATACACACACATACATTGTAGCCAAATGGTTCAAACCTATCGGACACAAATGGAAAAATCACTCAGTGCTGACCACGGGCAGATCTGTGACCTAACAGAGGACATACCTAAAATTGTTCTGGCCTTAAAGCAAGCTATTTTTCTATGCTGGGCCTCCATACTCTCATCTATGGAATGTGTCCAGAAGATTGAATGGTCTTTACTGCTACCTCTAGTTGTAAAAATTCTATCATTCTAGCAAAACCAATCCCAGCCCATTTCGAGGGTGAACAGTTTTCGCCCTTCACTCAGGTGAATTTATTCTCCTTAAAGTAGTTCCGTAATGAAGCGAAGAGGTCCAGTCCTTGGCCCTTCATCGTGACTCTGCCTCTCCAGGTCTGTGTGAGCTTCGATGAGCTGGCATGCCTCCCTTAGCCTTGGCTTCGGGTAAATAGGAGGGTTTTACACCTAATCAGGCCCTTGGGCTGGGGTTGCTCAACCTGATTTGTAGTACAAATATCAAAGTGTCCTGGGTCTCACTATGCCAGCCCCAGCTGAGGAAGCAGGCATTTTGAGCCTTCTCGATGAGACACTCTATACCAGATAAACATTTGTCATCGTATTTCCTGACTCAGAATGTACCTCTAAATATAATCTCCCAGGCTTAAACAGCAAGAAGACATGGAAGATGAGTCTTCTGGAGCTTCCTACATTTTGGCAGTTGCCTTTTTTATCTGAATCTAAAGCCCTGACCCTGTTCTTCCCTCTGGATAACCAAGATTGGCAGGATAGTCACTGGCCCACCAGGAAGAGGAGAGGACCCATCTCTTTTTGGCAGTTTGCCTTGACCCTGAACTAGCAGCCACTTTCTGTTGAGTCTGATTTTCAGATTACCCACATTCCACCTTTGTGCTAATTTATTTGGTAACAGAACATGATGCATCATGACTTCCTTAAACCCAGGAGCTGGAGAGAAAGGTGTGTTCACAGGGAACGGTGGAACAGGGAAGGCCTGAGGGCCTTTTCTCAGAGTACTGGCTATGGATCAGGCAGAGCCAAATTTGACTCTGAGTGGGTTTATTTTTAGCTGTGTAACCTTGGACACATCACTAATCTCCCTGAACTCACATCTCCTCCTCTATGACTGCCTAGTGCCCATAGGTTCACATGATAAATGTGCTATCCTCAGGGCAGTGATCTCCGTGCAGAGACAGGGCTTTATGCCAGCTCTTTCCTTTTCCTTTCACAGCCCATCAGGACAAAAGGCATGTTAAGAACTCTTAGTCTGGTGACATTATGGAGTCATTGTAACAGGCCTGCACTCAGCTCCCCTCAGTGGTGCCCTTCCCCCACTCCCTTGCCCTCTCTGATTTGGTTGCAGGCCATCATACCTCCACTATACTGTTGTTCCCACAGTGGACTGCCTGGACCACCCTCCACCATCTCTACACTCAAGTCGGCCTCTTTTTTCTCTAAGACCCAGCTGACTGGCTGGGCTTGCTGGGACGCACCTCTTCCTTCGAAGTACAAGTGGGCAATTCCTGAGCTATGCCTGCCCCATGCCGACTTCTGCCACTGTGTGCTTCCTCTCTGTTACAAAGAAACAAGACAATCGTCCTCCCTCCTCTGGGACTGACCTCCTTGAGAATGATAAATAGTATCTAGGTCTCATCTTGGAACCCCTCAGCAGCATGCTCAGAGCAGAATCTCAGGAGCTGTTGTTGAGGGAGTAAATGCAGGGAGCCGGATTTGCTTGGGGTGGAAAATGAGAAATAGACTCATTCTTCAGAGAGGCAGCGGGAAAGGGAGAGGGCAGTCCCCTCTCAGCCTACCTGTTGTGTGACAGGGATATTGCAAGCCCTGCTTCACAGAGGCAGAAAAGGAAGCTGGAGAGCTAGGGAATGAGGCTCTGGGCCTGGCTTTGTGTCCAGTGCTTAGCATGTGCCATTTCCTTCTGTATTCCAGTGACTCTCCTGCAGTGCTGTAGTCCTCAGCTTGTAGATGAAGAAACTGAGGCCCAGAGAAGTTATGTTAGAACCTGTGTCTACAAGACTCACCTCGAGGTGGGCTGTGCTCTCTGTGCCGGACTTCTGATGGGTGTTACAGTGGCTCCTTTATTTTCCATAACTCATCAGTTTAGCCTCTAGCACCCCAAATTCTCCCGAGGAGCAGAAACAAACAAAATCTGATTGAGTCTAAGAGCTCATGGGCAGACAAAAGACTTAGTTTTTTGTTTTCATTTTTTATTTTCTTAGGTGAGTCACAAAACATTTGTTTTATTTATTTATTTTTATTAATTACACTTTATTCATTTTGTATCCCTTGTTTTCATTTTTTTTTCCCAGTTGTCTTAGCTCTTTGAACAAAGCAAGGTACCGTGTTCAGTCAGAACTATCTCTTTGCCCTTCCCTGTCTCCCTTGCTTTGGGAAGCCTGATCCTTGTCCTGTCCTCTGGGTTCCTACTGTTCTTGGTGGAGAGGCCCCTAGGGTGGTAGGTCTGGGGTAAAATCCAGCTGTTGAGAAGCCTGTTGTCTGCTCCTGGCCAATGGGCTGGCAGGACCCAATCAGGCACTCTGCTGCTGCTCCATCCTGCTGCATTTTACATCTCACTACACGCAACTCTCACCAGCATAGGTGGCAGGACTCAGCCTGTCCCTTGTGATTCATGTGGCCAGTTTTCTTCCCAGCTGCTCTGTGTTCCGTCAAAGCCGTGGTATTTCCCGAGTGCTCGGTGGCCTTCTGCGTTTCCCAGAAGGGCTTGGTCAAGCCGGGCAGCAGCAAGGGAGGAGTGGTCTTGCCTCAGGCCCATCCAGAGCCAGTGGTACAGCAAGGTAGATGTCAGATGGGCCCACCACGCATCTACAGGGCAGCCTCCTCCTGGGATTCTCTACACAGGAAGAAGTACAAACTGTACCTCTAAGCCTCCCCAACCCCAGCCCCCAACATCTGAACAACTCCAGGCCTCACCCTTGGAGTTCAAGCCTACCAGAGAGCCGGGCCGCCATGTCTGCCACTTGTTCTTCTTTTCTACCCTCATGGGCCCCTCTTCCCAAGTCCGCTACCTTCCCTCTGCCACGGTAAAGGGCTCCTCTTACTTTCCAGAGTGTGATGGGGACCTTCCTAGCTCTCCTCCCTCCTGGAATGCTGTATCACCTTTTCTTTCTTGAAGCCACTGTGATGTAATGGCTGTAAGGAGAACACGCTTTTCATTTTACCCGTAGCACTAGGAACCAGATGCAAACACATCCAACCCTAAAGCTTTGCTTTCAACCACCACTTTAAAACCTCGGCTTCAGAACTGCAGTGGAATAAATCTTCAGTTTCAACACAGGTCTAACTCAACCCTAACATCCAAGTTTTTCCATCTAACCATTACTCTCTTTTCTCCAGCCAACAAGAGCCCCTTGCTGCTCTAAGACTGTGCCGGCTCAGCATTCCGCAACAGTCAGCACCAACTTAGCAGGCTCCACTTGAGCTGGGGGTTCCAGGTTCTCTCCCCACAGGGATCTCCAGTGTAGTCTCAGATACAAACTTTCAGGGTGGAAATGCAAAACATCTCTCTGTGAAAGCACTTTGCATGCAGGCTTCTCTGCTTTAGCTCACTTAAGACAGACTCAAGTGCCTTTTAATAGGTTTGTTTTGTGGTTGGTTTATTCCTCCAATGGGGGTGAGTGGATTTCACTTAGCTGTGTAAAGAAGGAGAGGCAGTTGATGAGCCAAGTGGAGTGGCTGGTATCAGAAGGGCTGAAGGATGCTGAAGTTTCCCCACGGGTCTCCCAACCCTCTTGAGCCTCTCACGGGGCTGCTTTGCTGCCTGGTGGCTTTTATTTTGATTTTTCCTGTAGCCTCTCAGGATCTGTTTGACTCACCTGGAAAGCTGCATCACCTTGAAAAATCTCAAGACCATTAATCGATTGGTTCCTTGTCGCTGCTGCTACTTTCTATTAGCAAGGTGGAAGAACGGGTGTGCTCTACAGTAGAAGACCAGATGTATCTGTGATGGCTATTCTTGCTTGTCAGCTTGACTACAGCTGGAATTAACTAAAACCCAATCAGCTTTGCACACCTGTGAGGGATTTTATTATTATTATTAACTAAATCATTTGAAGGGGAAGCCTTCCCCCCTCTTTTTGTTTCTGTTTGTTGTTTTTCAAGACAGTGTTTCTCTGTGTAGCCTTGGCTGTCGTGGGCTCACTTTATAGACCAGGCTGGCCTCAACCTCACAGAGATCTGCCTGCCTCTGCCTTCCTGAGTGCTGGGATTACAGGCGTACACCACTGTGCCTGGCTGGGAAGCCCCATTTTAAAATCCAGAGCTGTTGATATGAGAAGATCCACCTTTAACCTGGGTCATACCTTCTGCTGACAGCCTATATAAAGGACACAGAAGAAGGAAGCTTGCTCGCTTTTTGCCTGCTTGCTCTTACTCTTGCTGGCAGGTCTATTCCTTCGCTGGCATTAGAGCCTACTTCTTCAAGATTCTGGTGTACACTGAAGACCAACAGAGACAGCCACCCTCATGGGCTGAACAACTACTGGATTCTTGGGCCTTCTGTAGAAAGCCATTGTTAGACTAGCTGGACCACAGCCTATTCCCATATGGAATGTGTGTGTGTGTGTGTGTGTGTGTGTGTGTGTGTGTGTTCTGTTCTTCTAGAGGACTCTAATACAGTACCATTACCAGTAAATAGAAGTAGACTTAGCCAGGCAATGGTGACATACACCTTTAATCACAGCACTCAGGAGGCAGAATTTGAAGCCAGCCTGGTCTACAGAGTGAGCTCAAGGATAGCCAGGGCTACACAGAGAAACCCTATCTTGAAACTCAACCAACCAACCAAACAAACAAACAAAAAAGTGCAGGGTAGAGGCCACTTCCCAGGTCATTCTGCTCAGTCTGAACTATATTTGTGGAAATGTGTCAGGTCATTTTTTTTCCTTCTATTTTCCCTTTTTATTTTAAAGACATGATTGGGATTAAACCTGAATAGGTTGTAACTTTCAAAGAGAGGAAAAAAAATATATTGTGCCTCCTTAAATGACCTTCATTCTCCTTCGTAGCTTGAAGAGACTCGGTCTAGGAATTTAAGTTAGCAGACATTTAATGAGCTTCTAATGCATAAAGAGTAGATTACAAGGGAAACTGAGGCACAAACTTGGACCTCAGAAGGTTTGTGGCTGCTAGGAGCCAGATGACAACATGAAGCCTCTATTCTGCCTAGGAAGGTGCTCCTGCCTGAGCCCCGGCCCTTCTCTCGTGCTCTGCAGTCTGGATTCTAGGAAGGAAGATAGGCTTTCAAAGCCATCACTTTGTCCTTTCCTTCAACCCCCCCGCCCCCAGAGTCCTAGGCCTATGCTTTCTCTAATACATGTACTTGCATAATTTCACACAGTAGGGTTACCATGTTTAGCAAGTAAAAAAGAAAAAGAAAAAAAGAGTACAGCTGGGCACGGTGGCACAGGCTCACAGGCCCCCTCACTCAAAAGGCTGAGTAGAAAGATGAAGAGTTCAAGGCCAGTCTGCAATAGGACGCTGTCTGGAAACAAGCAGATGAGCAACTAGGGGACACACTTACATGAAAAAAAGTGCTCATTTCTACATCTGTATCTGAATTCATATTTGCTGCATTTTATGTGATAACCCTGACTTACCTGTGTGATCTCCTCGTTAGCAGATGGGATGTTCTTTTTCACAGCCACTCTTCTCTCCGTGGTCTGAGTGGCATCAGGGCCTTTGTGTTTTGTTTTGTTTCTCTCGCCCTCACCCTTTCTGGGATTCAGGCCAAATCATCGTCTCAGACAATGTGGCATCTACTTAATGTATCAACTTGTGGTCCAGTGAGCACACTTATCCAGACTCACCACAAATGTATAAACCTCGTGAACTCATAGGCAACTCCAAGATCTGCAGGAGAGCCCCCAAACCCAGTATATTGCAAACTTCTCTATCCTGTTCTCCCGGTCTCTGAATTTATGCTATCTTGACCCACTTTCTGTGTCATAAGGCCAGCACTCCCAGCTTTTATCTCCAATATCTGCTTTGTTCACTTACAGGTTCATCTGTCTTCTAAAGATCGGGCAGCTGTCCCTCCTCTCTGTCACTGCCCTGTTACAAGACACCATCATTCTCACTTAGACGTGTCTAATTAGCCTGCTGTCTCCAGGCCCTTCTCCAGTCTTTTTCCACATGTTCTTTGAAGGGTGTGACCAACACAGTTGGATTCACCTCTTCTCCTGCTTCTCTAATCCTCACCAACCAGTAAGAAACTTGACATGTGGGACTGGTCACTTCATAAATGGCCAGCTCTGCAAACTCACTGCTGACACAGGACACCCTTGGACATACTGAAAAGGAGCTCTCCTTCCTAGCTGTGGTCCAGAGTCAGGGATCTTCCCGTCTGTACTGCCTTCCCTAACCCGAAACTATTGAAAAACCACTCATCTTCAAAAGCTGTGTTCTTGAAGAAGCCTCTTTATATCCTCCACGAAGAGGTGCCGGGTGTCGAAGAGAGTGGTGTACTCTGTAACTCGTCCCTTAATGGCTAGAACGTTCTAGAACCTCTTTTGGAAAGCATCAGACTGAGCTCAGTGGTAGAGCACTGGCCTGAGATTAGTGAGGGCCTGATGAGGAAGGCCCAACTGCAGACAACACCACACGATATTAAAATGGAAAAAAAAAAAAAACAAAAAAAAACAAAAAACCTCTGGATGCAAGAGCTGAACGTAGTATAGCTGCCTGTATTTTAGCCCAGGCTCTGAGCTTCTTAAGCAAAGGCCCGCATTTTAAACGGTATGTAGAGCTTTAAAAATATCCATAGGGGCCAGTGAGATGGCTCCGTGGATAAAGGCCTTTGTTGCCAAGTCTGGCGATCCAAGTTCAATCCCTGGGACCCACGAGGCGGAAGATGAGGGCCTATTGCTATCAGTTGGCCTCTGACCTCCACCTGCGCACCGCAGCATGCGCCATCACTCCCTCCCTCCCACTTGAAATACAGTTTAAGATGTACTAAACATTTTTATTTAATACAGTGAAAATGTTAAATTAAGTAGATTCAATACATTAAATTGTTTTGTCTTTAATACATTAAATTGTCCTCTGAATCAGTACACTAATTAATACATTAATTATTAATGGGTCCATTAATACATTAATTAATACACTAACTGTTTTAACACATTAAATTGTTTTCTTTTTTGAGACAGGGTTTCTCTGTGTAGCCCTGGCTATCCTAGAACTCACTCTGTAGACCAGGCTGGCCTCAAACTCAGAAATCCACCTGCCCCTAGTGCTGGGATTAAAGGTGTGCACCACCACCGCCTGGCTAAAATGTATTAAATTTTTAAAAACTCTGTAGCACTGCAGAACCCACTACAGCCAATATCTATATGCCAATCATCTAGCTGACTTTTATTGGCTGGTTTTGTGTCAACTTGACAGAAGTTAGAGTCATCAGGGAGGAAGGAGTTTCAGTTGAGGGAATGCCACAGGGAGATCTAGCTGTTAGGCATTTTCTCTGTTAGTGATCCAGGGAGGAGGACCCAACCCATGATGGGTGATGCCATCCCTGGGCTGGTGGTCCTGGGTTCTATAAAAAGCAGACCCAGCAAGCCGGTAAGCAGCACTCCTCCATGGCCTCTGCATCAGCTCCTGCCTCCTGGTTCCTGCCCTGCGTGAGTTCCTGTCCTGACTTCCTTTTGGTGAAGAACAACAATGTAGAGCAGCAAGCTGAATAAAGCCTTTCCCTCCACCCCCACTTGCTTCTCGGTCATGGAGTTTCCTTGCAGCAATAGAAACCCTGTAAGACATGACCGCGATCAATATGTTGTTGTATTTGCTTGCAGTCTTTTCCCTTCCTGCTCTGAAGCAAAAGGAAACCAAAGGATCCCAGTGTGAGCACTTAAAACCTGCTGAGCAGGACGGGAGCTTCAAGAAGCAGAAGAAGCTGGGCAAACGGAATCTGTCAACGTGATCCCATTACAGGATTGGAAGTGGCAGAAAGTCACCTTTTTCTTTAAAATGCCATTCTCCCAGAGACTGGTGATCCATCAAGCTCTAAACCCTGTTAAGAAACTGAAAACATAATGTGGCGGCGCGGGGGGGGGGGGGGGGGCACTCCCTTATTCTACTGTGGTAACTGGAAAAGATGGCAATACTGTAAAACACTGGATCGCTTGAGGCTGCTTGAGTTCGGTTTTAAGAGCTCTCTGCCCCAACGCAGCGCTGAGGTTTGCGTGACTGCCTTTGGACGCGGTAACGAGAGAAAATGCTTATAAAAAACACATTCTAAGTAGTACTCAAGGAAAATCCAACAGCTGAGGATTTTTTTTTTTCATGATAGACATAGAATATTTGAAGAAGGGGGAGTTATTTGCTGGTGGCTTTCAGTTCGCAGCTTGAACTTTAAGGGGATTTGTCCCAGTCAGGATTTTATGGATTGTCCTGCACGCGCCCCAGGGGACAGGCAGCTGACCTCAATCACATGCCAATACATCCAGAGCTGAACAATCACCGAAGAAGCTATGAAGCACACAAATGCATAATGGTTAAAAATAATAAACAAACGAAGCCTCTGTGTTTTCCTGCCTGGGAACAAGGGCCTGTTCTTCTAGTCTTTATAATGAAATAGTGAGAGTCTGGGGGGGGGGGTGAATACAGCGGTTGATAAATGATCTAAGAGAAGCATCGCAGTGTGGCATGGAATTGGAGAACTCTGCCTTCACCGGGGACTGCCTGGGAACGAAGGACAGGGGACAAGCAAGTGACATGGACGGCCTGACACAGAAAGTGACCACAGAAATGGAATTTACTTAATGAGAAAGGGGTTTACTTGAAAGATTTCCACACACATGGAAAAGCAAAAGTCTGCTTTGTCTCCTAAAAGTTACATCCCTGTTCCAGGAAAAGAGCACAGTTATTAAAACAGCCTTTAGCCAGGCTGTGGCAGCATGTGCCTTTAATCTCAGCACTCAGGAGGCAGAGGCAGGTGGGTCTCTGTGAGTTCGAGGCCAGCCTGGTCTACAGGGTGAGTTCCATTACAGCCAGAACTACACAAAGAAACCCTGTCTTGAAAGACCAAAAACTACAACAACAAAAACAAAGTGCTAAGCCAAAACAAGACAACAACAAACAAAACAAAACAAAACAAAACAAAAACCAGACTTTCAAAAGCTTACAAAAGTAGAATGCCTTGCTTCATTTTATTTGGCATAGCCACAAAGCATAATGTCCGATTTTAGTTCTTTGGGTTAGATGTTCATATAGCTGTTTTTAGATTCTCTTGCCTCCTGGGTCGGGGGTGGGTGAGAGCTGTGCTGTATTGCAGCCCACTTATTTTAATATCCAAATGGTAGGGTAGTTTCAGCACCCTACACAAATCATTCATGAAACACCCTTTTAGTACAGAGTAAAAATGCATAGTTCTCATGGGAAGCTTTCTGGAGTATCTTGCCAGGGTGCCACAGGGCACAACTGAACACTGTAGTGAGAAATGGAAGAATTGGTAGTAGCATGTGTGTTTGACAGGCAGAGAGCTGAGGATGGCAGGCCAATCTGCCATGTTCCATTCCAACAAATGTCCTTTAGAGAGGTGACATGTTTTCTGAGCCTCTCTCTACTAGGTACTGTGAAGAATAAGAGGGGAATCATTGGATTGTTCATATAATCATTTGCATATTTAGTCAGTCAGCCAGCCAATCAATCATCAGGTTCTTATTGGTCACCTATAACATGTTAGACACTAATAGATATAAATTCATTAAGAATAGAAAATCAATGTTGTGCTGGTTGTCAATTTGACAAGCCGAGACACACCTGGGAAGAGAAAAATCTCAGTTCAGGAATTGCCTCCATCAGACTGGCCTGTGGCCATGTCTGTGAGGCATTTTCTTGATTGCTAATTGATGTAGGAGGGCCAAGTCCAATGCCATCATAGAGAGATGGGCCAGGACTATAAAGGAAAGGTAGATAAGGAAGCCAGAGGGAACAAGCCAGTGAGCAGCATTCCTCTGTGGTTTCTGCTTCAGTTCCTGCGTTGAGTTCCTGTTCCCTCCATTAGGACGGACGGTAAGCTCTAAGATGAAACAGGCCCTCTTCTCCCCAAGTTACCTTTGGTATCGGTGTTTAGGGTATCAATAGAGAGCAAACTAGGACAGGTGTGAAAGTATTTTACAATATACAATGTGTTGTATACAATATACAACGTAAGACAGGCATGATCCTCAAACTCAGAAAGTTGTTTAATTGCACAGAGGCATGTTAACAGTGTTTTGTCATTAGAACACAATACCCAAGGCAAGTTACTTAGGATGAAAAGAGGTTCACAGTTTTGAAGGTTCACAGTCTATGACCGAGTGGGCCTCAGATGAGAGCCTAACTGCAGACACCAACAATCTACAGTGAGAGGAGTGGGAGTTAGGGAGAGCGAGAGCCACAGAGACAACAGGAAGTCAGAGAGCAAGAGGAGGAGCTGGGCTCCTGGAAGGACCCTCCCCAGGGAATTGAGCCTATCAAGATTTAAGACTTGGAACAATATTTTTGTTGTTGTTGAGGTCTCTCTATGTAGCCTTGGCTGGTTTTGAACTCAACGTGTTGACTAGGCGGCCTTTGAACTCACAGAGATCCACCTGCCCCTGCCTCCCATGTGCTGGAATTAAAGGCATGGGCTGCCACAACTTGGGGACCGCTTGGGACATTTTTTATAAAGTGCTGCTTAGAGAATGAGCCCTCCATGACTTTAAAAGGGTAATTTATTCAGCAAATGCTTTTTATTTCAATTCTTTATTCTGATAAATGTTCTAATATGATACAGAACGATGGCCTTTCTGGTATAGAATATGAAGCTTTTTTTTTTTTTTTTCTTTTCCGTTTAGTGGTCCAACATCTTTCGGTGTCTCACATTTCTCATTCTGGACACCGGCTGCCCTTAGACAAGGCTATAGATAAGAAAGACGTGGGCGTTTGAGATGAATGTGTACTGACATCAGAGATTCCTTGACAACAAGCGCAAAGTCCCCTCAGATGAAAATGTATATGTGGATGTCGTTGTCTCTTCTAAAAAGAGAAGTTTAAAAATATCAATTTATTACAGATCCGAGATAGTCTGGAATCTACATTTCTCACTCTGCTTATAATTTACAGAGTTCATATTGTTCTCATAATTCTCATGCCCTGGTTTTCTGTGTCTTTCAAGAAGCTGCAGTCCTATCTTAGAAAGTCTTCCATGTTCTTAGAGCCAAAGAATTAGGGAATCTGGCAGCTTGTGAATCTGGATGCAGCTGTCACTCCCCAGCTGCTTGAGACAAAAAAGTTTGCTTCTTCAGAATGCGCACAATTAGCCGAAATCTCAGCTCAATTCAACAAAACATATAAATTACTCACACTCATTTTCAATATAGTCTTAGATTTCTAAAGGGTCGTAACAAATGATTACCACCTGGAATCAGAAGCCTTGAAAAATGAATTTTGTTTCAGTGGGTCCGAACATTTCTTGGGAGTCTCCGACACTGCTGTGATGAGGCAGAAATGAAGAGAAACAACGTAAGTCGGTGACAAATATAGAAAATGTTCTTCGGACTGAATGAGCGTGTGCATGCTTTTCTGTTTCCATCTGGATCCCTTTCAGTGTGATTGCTTATTTTTAGGTTGGCATTTTCGACGGGGGATGAAATGGCTTCAGGAAACGATGCGAAAGGTTAAGATGATGGATGAGAAGTGTAATTTGAGAGCTGTCTGAAGGGAAACACAGCCTCAGTTTTCATGTTCGATATATCTCTTGGGGGGAGGCACCCTAGATAGATGTATTTCTGCTAAGCTAATGTCTTTGAATCCTGTAAACTCATGTAGCCAGCTGCAGTGTAAAGGGTTGTAGGAGAAAGTGTAGAACTTGGAAGACCCAAGGACGGGAAAGGGCTGTCACTGAACCATGAAGCAGGATCTGTGAACTGTGTCCGAGCCACGGGAATCACGCGGCATGACAAATGAGTGAGAACAATGGGTAATTTACTGTGCTGCTTCTTGGTGAAGCTGGACAAGCTACCAACACTAACTCCCCGCACACTCTTCGAAGTATCACCGAGGAAGAGCATCCTGAGAATTTGCACACATAGTTACTATTTTCCTAACATTTTTTGAGAAGTCCGAGTTATTTTAGAAAGCTTCCTATTGTCTTAACTCCTTTTTGTAGCGTTGAATGAAAGTTAGTTCTTACTGTGCCTTTATGAATTCGTTTTCTCCCCAGAATTCTTTTATGATGAGTAAGAAAATTTCTAAGACCATTTACAACCCCACAAAAACCTTCCCCAGTCTCTTTTTAAATTTTTTATTTATTTATGTATATGTGTTCAGTTTCCAGCACCCACATGGTAGCTCAGAAACATGGACCTACACACGCCCAGGCAGGCACACACAATAAATTACTTTTTAAAAATTCTTAAAAGACAATGAATAAAAGATTGGTGTGAAGTGTTATAGGTCAAAGGTCTTTTCTTTGTCCAGTGTCAACATGTCTGGTACAGTCACCCATGGAACCCCATGGATGGTAAGTAATAGAAAGTGACATAAAATTAGTAGAAGACAGTTGGATTGCTGCCTAAAACTTACATTTAGTGAAACGTCAGGGGCAGGACCATACATACCTTTTCTTCAGGGTTGTGGTTCCCGGTAGATTGTCTATGCTTCATTGGATGGCCCTACACCATTGCATACGGATACAGTAACTGGACTCAGGGCCTTACCAAAAAATGAAGAAGGGGATGGAGTTGGGAAAGGAATGTAAGTACTCTTCAAAGAGTTGAAATTGGGGGCTGGGGAGTGCATATGGTCAAGTAACATACAATACATGTATGAAATCCTCGCAAAATATTTTAAGAGAAATGTATGCCCCAAAGCACAAAAAAACAGATGATGCAGAACATCATCGCAGCTGAATTTCATAAGGGCCAAGCAAGTAAATTGCTGCCAATCGAAGGAATTCCTTTCATGTGTTGATGCAGACATCATTCGTGGTGACATCATTTACTTTTCAAAAGATGATTAAGTCAAGGCCAAATGTTGAAAAGATGTTATGATTTGCAACACGTTACTGTGTTATTTAGTGTACCAAAACAATTTCTGTGCCAGAACCAGACGGCAATAGCTGACTTTGAAATTTTGCATTTTTAGTGGATTCTGCTAACCGGAGGGACTTGGACATGTGTCCCCAAGGTGAAAACCAACTTATCAGTATAAATTAATATAATCACATCAATTAAAAGATAAAGCATAGCAATCATTTCAAATGAAACTGGGGATCCTAAACGAAGGTAAAGAGGTTTACATTTCAACATGTTAGCTAAACACAATCCTGTGAACATGGAAAAATACCTAACCTTGCTTTCTGATTTGATTTTAAGATTTCTGGGGAATATGGAGCTGGAGAGATGGCTTAGCAGGTAAGAGCACTTGTTGCTATCGCAAAGGACGTGGGTTCTGTTCCCAAGCACCCACACGGTGGCTCACAACCATCTGTAACTCTAGCTCTGGGGAACCTGACACCACCTTCCTTCCTCTTAGGCATGCGTGTGATACACAAACATATACGCAGGCAAAACACTCGTACATATAGAATAAACTAAAAAACCTAAATAATCATAATAATATTTCTGGGAAATAATTGCTACTTTGATATGTTTGTGACTCCATTTTCTTTTATTTTTTAATTTGAGTTAACATGATGCTGTGCCAAAAATAAACAACAACAACAACAAAACAAAACAAAGCCAAAAAAAAAGCAAAACAGCCCCCAAGAAAACATAAAAACCAAATCTTGCGCAATCTACATGCTATGAAAATACCCTGACTAAAATGTCGGTTGTGCTACCCAGTTCCACCTCAGCGCAGAAATGCATCGATTTGATGTACCGTTGTTGCTTTCAAGGACTTCAGCGCTTTTTGTTTCTAGATTATCACCTTGCTTTGAGATGATGAATAACCGCTACCAAATCACAAATCACCACAAACCCATTTTAGTTTGGTCTGAATAAAATCCAGCAGACATGTATGACGTCATTCTGGACTGAAGCTGCACAAAAAGAGACAGTGAAGTGTGCCTTTCTGATTTCCTTTCAAGTCTCCAGATCTTGCTAGGACACTTCTCTGAGACGGTGGTGTCGTGGAGCTTTAAACATCAGCCGAGTTTGGTGATCTGGAGGTCCCCACTGATCTTGATGGTGTTGATGGCAGACAGTGTTTGAATACGGTGGTAAAAATCGAACAGTTGGCGCCCATCCACCAACACTCGGAAACACGGGTGCTCGCAGAGAATCTCCACCCTGAACGGCTGGTCTGAAATGAACGGGAAGTACGGGATGGCTGACTGCTCTTGGCCCCTTTCTCCTGCCACACACGAGTTTCGCAGGACCCGCCGGCCTGGGAACACGGCCTTGAGTTCCATGGCCACGTCGGCAGGAGGGTCTTCCGAGTCCCCGCAGGTCAAGCTGATGGCAAAGCTTTCCGGGTTGAGATCCACGATGCCCATCACTAAGACCTTCTTGCCTGGTCGCATGCCGCCGTTGATGTGCCCGCAAAACGGAACTATCAGTTGTGGGGAGGACGCGTCGGCTTGGACTGGGGCACCCGGGGAGCAGTGGAAGGGCCCTTCGTCGAGTTTCCACATGGTGGCGTCGCCTTCGGCCATCGACGCGTCGGGGCCGCGGCGGGCCGCGCCTGCCAACGTTCAAACAGGCCGCAGAGCTGCGGTCCGATCAAAAGGCCGCTTACAAAACCCACCCAGAGTCCGTCCACCTCGAAACAAATATCCCCCACTTCTCAACCGCGCTCCATTCCTGTCCTTGCCTCTCGGCAGGACAGGAATATTACACACACACACACACACACACACACACACACACACACACACACACACACACACACATATATATATTTGAAAATAAATGAGGTTTTATCACTTATGCGTGTCCATTTTCTTTATCGGTGATCACAGACTTGGGACCTGCTTTGAGATCTCCAAAGATGCACTTTCTCAACAGGGCAGCCCACGGTCAGGGTGATACTTATCTGTGGTGGCAGGCGTCACAGAGATTATATGTCAATCTGGTTTCTGTTCGCCAGCTCTTTTTAGTGTTTGTGTATTTACTATGTGACCCAAGACCATTCTTATTGTCTGCGGTGGCCCACAGAAGTCTAAAGGTTGGTCACGAGGTCTTCTCTCTGCAGGCTACCTCATCCCAGCCTGAGGTCAGTCTCCCTGGAAGCACACTCAGCCAGGCACCTTGTCTCTGCTTGAACTCTGCTTGAAATGGGAGTCCAGTTAGACGGAATGATTTTCATTCCTGCCTGCAGCACAGACCCTCACACACACACACACACACACACACACACACACACACACACACAGTCCTGCACAGGGTTCTGTCATTGACTAAGCATGATCTTCCAGAGCTGACACAAACTAGAGGACACTGTTCAAGGCCCATCAGGGGTCCTCTTCCTTACCCTTCCTTCTCCCCTCTCCCTCCCTCCACCCCTTCCTACCCAAAGCCTCAGGGTTCCTTCAGGGAGACAGGCCCTATAGTACATGCTGGAATTATAAAGTTAATAATCTCTACCCGCATTCACATTCCCTGCCTTGAAAAACATGAGAACAAATGGAGTGCCTCGTATCCATGCACTTGTTCAATAGTTTTGATTTTTCTGGTTGTATTGAGCATCAGGAGCAACGAGTTCATTTGCTCTCCACCTCTTATACCAGCTACTTAAAGCATTTAAGAGGAGCTTTAGGGAAAGGGTGTCATTTAAACAGCTGTAAATTAAGTTGGTATGATGGCACTCACATTTGGCCCCAGCACTTGGGAGGCAGGCAGATCCGACAGTGACTTTGAGGCCAGCCACAGCTATATAGTGAGACCTTGCCTCAAAGAACAAATAAACAATAAAAAATGAAACAAAAGAGTTGCAAGTTAGGTCAGGTGTCTCATCCGGTCCTGCTACCAAGCCTGACAACTGTGTGGAACTCAGGTTCCACACAGAGAGAAGAAAGAACCGCTCCTTCAAGTTGCCTTTTGGCTCCCGCACACATGTGCACACACAAGTATAAATTAATGTAAAAAAAAAAAAATAGGTTTTTAAAAGGAGCCTCTGGTTAGCCAGCCCAATCAAGTCTCCAGGATAGTATTTTATTCCTCTCATGTTTGCTTACTAACTTAAAATTATTTTTATTTTCAGTGGCTGGAGATGTAGCTCAGGGGTAGAGCACTTACCTAGCATGTACAAGGTCCGAAGTTCAATCCTTAGCACCAAAAAAAAGAAATTAATAAGTATAATTTTTAAATTTTAAAATAATTACAGCCTCACAAGAAGTTGCAAAAAAAAAATAATAATAATGCAGAGTCTCTTAAACCCAACTCTCCCCAAAGGTGACACCCAACATGACTGCAATAAAATACCAAACCCAGGAAACTAAGATTGGTAAAATATTTATTCGGATTTTTAATAGTATCCACGCGCACTAATTTGTGCGTGTGCCTGTGTGTACAGTTTGGCGCCGCAGATAGATCATATTACCGCCACAATAATCAGCATGTGGAAAGGCTGTATCACAGAAGGCCAACTCCAGCTTTAGAGTCACACCTCCCTGTCACCCGACAGCCAACAGTCTGCTCTCCACTCGGCAACTGTGTCGCCTGAGGGTGTTATATAAGCGGAACCATACAGTGTCTGACCTTTTGACATTGCCTCTGTCTGATCCTTCCGAGTTGCATGTGCTAGCACTGTCCATTCCTTTCCCTGCTGAGTAGTTGGCCATGGTGAAGATTCCAGAGTGTCCTTAACCAGTCATCCACTGAAGGGCAACTGAGCTGTTACTAGTTTTCTCCCCAAGTTAAATGAAGCTACTTTAAACGCTCATGTGCAGTTTTTGTGTGATGTTAAGTTTTCAGTTCTCTGAAATGAATTTCTAAAAGAAAAATTTCCTAAAGTAAGTTCAAGGCTAATTTTATTTTGTTTTATTATTATTATTTTGGCTTGTAGAGACAGGGTTTCTCTGTGTAACAGAGCTATGGCCCTCCTGGACTTGCTTTGTAGACCAAGCTGGCCTCGAACTCACAGAGATCTGCTTGTCTCTGCCTGGAATCAAAGGTATCACCCCCACCCCCAGCTTTATCTTATTTTTAAAATATCCTGTTTGACAGCCTTTAATAACAGCTTATCGTCCACTCTGTGGGCACTGTAAATCTAGCCAAGAACTCATGGCTGGGGAGCCTACAGGCCCCGGGGTGAACCTCCTGATATTCTGCCCTCTAAACTCCTATCTCTCTACCCATAGATTAGTGCAGCTCTCAGACCTCATCACAAATGTTCCTTTGAGCAGTGGATGATGGGTAATGAAGAACTCACGACAGTGGTCGAAGTGCAGAGCATAAGTGTCAGAGGGTTGTTCAGTTACAAACACTGACACTCAGGGAGCATCCGGGAAGAAAGCCTGGAAAGATTCTAAGAGCCAGAGGAGGCTGAAGCAAAACAAATGGCAGGGCTGCACTCATGAACACACCGAAGCTGTGACCTCACGCACACATGCATGCACAAGGCCTCACCAGTCAACATTCCAGCTCAAAGTAGGGAAGGCTTTAGGAGCCCAACCACTGAGGACCTAGTGACAGCCCGTGGCTTTTGAGGGCAGAAGAATCCATTTTCTTATGGTCTTGGTGTGTCAACAACCATCCTCCAGGGAATGGCCTCACACCAGTAAGTAGATAAATTGCATATATTGGACTCATTGGGCTATTGAGGGGGAGGGGGAAAAGGAAGACACAAAGTTGGAAAAGGATTGGGAGTTGGGAGTAAATCTGGAAGGAGTTGGGAGGGAGAATGGGATGAATATTATCAAAGTACATTCTATGACATTCCCAAAGAATTAATAAAATCTTAAAGTGTATTTTTAAAACCATATCGGGGTAGAATTGAACATGGTACTAGATGTGTGTAAAGTATTCAGCTTAACAGGCTTTGGTCAAAGTACTACGTCATCACCACAGTAGAAACGGCAGCTAACTCTTGCCCACCAAAGGCTTTCTTGTGGTTCTCTGCAATCCATTACCTGCCCCTACATCTCACCCCAAGGCAACCAGCAATCTTTCTGTTACTATAAATTATTTTGCATTTCTAGAAGTTGTTATAAATGGAACCATATTCTTGGCGGTGAGGGTAGCTCTGACTTCTTTCATTCAGCATGATTATTTTGATATTCATACATGTTATCATGTGTATTGATTATTCCTTTTTCATCAAGTTACTATTTCACTGTATTGGTATCTAGACTGAGGAGATGAGACCCAAGGGAAACACAAAATGCATTTATGTTTTCTGTGCACCTTATACACATAGCCTGAAGGTGATTTTACAACATTTTCAGTGAACCTGGGTTTGTCTGTGACTTATCACCTCACATCAAAGTACAGAATTTTCTGTTTACAGCATACTGTAAGCTTTCATAATGTTTCAAATTTCATAGCATTTCAAACTCTGGGCTTTCAGATGAGTTGTACTATCATTTGTTTATCTGTTCATCGATTGGTGAATACATCTGGTTGTTTACAGTTTGGAACGACTGAGAATAAAGCTGCCATGAACGGGCAAACCACCAAGAAAAGGAGGAAAAGTAAGGGTGCTGGTTTTTGCCAGCGAACATTTCAGAATGAAAAGATTCTGCTAGAGTAGCACCTTTCTTGTATAAAGCTCTCTCTGCTCACAAAGCTCTTTCACCTTCACTGTTGTTTCCGGCTTAACACGGTGCTAGTTCCTGGGACTGGGTCGGATGTTGCTCTCACCATTTCACAGGTGGGCAGATGCTCAGACATACCTATGTCACACAAGCTTGGATTTCAAATTGTTCCCATGAACATAATACCTCAACCATCCAGGAATCAGGGGTTGGGGTTGGGATTTCAGATTACCCACCTTAAGAGATGTTATTCTATTTGAGACAGTCTCATGGCCTGACCTCAAACTTGCTATGTATCTTTGGATGATCTTGAACTTCTGATCTTCTTCCCACTACCTCTGGAATGCTGAAATGACAAGTATGTACCACCATGCTGGGTTAGTATGGTGGCGGTGGCGTCAAACCTAGTCCTTCATGAATGCTAGGCTAGCAACTGACTGCTCTACAACCCCAAGAAATTCTAATGTGCACACAAACCCAATTGCTTTCACGAATCATCCAACCTGCTTATTTAAATCATTTGGGGAAGACTAAAGAAAATTAGCTACCACTACTAATTTGTCAGATTCTCCCAGGATACAAAAGATATTGTGTCTTGAATTGGGAGGATTTAATAGTCTTTTTTTTTTTTTTTCTTCTACTTCTTACAAACACATTAGCATTTATAAGCAGGAAGTCCCTGGTGGAATATGATGATCCTGAGACATCTTCTCACATTGAGAGACAAAGGGAACTTTTCAACAAATCTTGTGTGCTGTGTGTGTGTGTGTGTGTGTGTGTGTGTGTGTGTGCTGTGTGTGTGTGTCTGTGTAATGAGGGGAGGGTTGCACACATGCCATATAACCTGTGTGGGGGTCACAGGAGAACCTCACATCAGCCCATCTTCTACTTTAAAGACAGACTCTGTCTTGTTCATTGCTGTGTGCACCAGGCTAACTGGCCAGTGAGCTTCCTAGGACTCTCCTGCACCTGCCTCCCATCTGGGAGTATGGTATAGTGGAATCACAGGGCAAGTTCAGTGGGAGCTGGCTTACTCATGGGCTTGAGGGATCTGAACGTAGAGCCTTACACTTGTGCAGTAGCCAAGGAGCCGTTCCCCAGTCCCTCAAACTAATATTTTACAATTTTATTTTATTATTGTACATATCTGAGTGCTTTGCCTGCGTGTGTGTCTGTATACCATGTGTGTACCTGATGCCTGAGGAGGCCAAATGAGTACCTGGTTCCCCTGGAACTGGAGTTATAGATGGTTGCAAGCTACCATATGGTTGCTGGGAATTGTGGTTCCAGGCCCTCTGGAAGAGCAGCCAGTGCTCCTAAGTACTAAGCCATCTCTCCAGACCCTCAACCAATTTTTAAGTGAGATAGTAGAATAAAAAAAAAAATTGACTCCTAAAAAAAGGTGAAGACTAAATAATAAAAACATTTTTTTTCAAATAAACAAAAACCAAGAGACATCATCACCACCAGGATTTCATCAAGCTGGGGGAAAGTGAACCAGATAGAAAATTATATGTGTAGAAGGAATGTAGAGCTCTAAAAATGGCAAAAATGTACTTAAATATAGAAGCCTTTTTTTTTCAAATTTTAATTTATTTAAATCAAAGTTGGCTGTTTAAAGCAAAAGTCATCATGGCATATTATGGATTTTGCAACATATGCAAAAATAAAATGTATGACGCTGTTATAAAGGATCAGAGAGGGGGAATGAAATATACTGATGAAGTTATCCTGCTGTCTTTGACTCCTTATAGTGTCATGAGAAGACACAGTGGTAAGTGAAGAACACATTTTGCAAGCCCGGAAACAACTACTGAATTACGAATGCAGAATCACAGGTGGCAAGGCAATGGTGAAGAGAGGGTGAAGAAGTGTTCCTCGGTTATCTCAAAAGAGGTCAGGGAAAGAGAGGATGAAGAAAGAACAAATGAGGGAAGCAAGCAAAGATTAATAAAGCGGTAGGCCCCTATGGGATTATTGTAACAATTGTATCAAATGGGTTAAGATCCTGATGAAAAAGCAAAGATTGTCATAATGGATAGGGATAAAAATCGACATTAAACACTTTCCATAAACTATAACTACAACAAAGACAGTTTAAATATATATTTACGGGAGCTGAGGACATGGCTCAGCTCTTAGGACCATTTGCAGCAGCTGGGCTTAGTGGTGCGCACCTTTATCCCAGCGCTCGAGATGGAGAGGCAGGCTGGTCTCTGTGAGTTCAAGCCAGCCTGGTCTACAAAGCAAATTTCAGGTCAGGCAAAGCTACGTATAGAGAACCAGTACCTACATCAGGCAGCTCAAAATCACTCTTAACTCTTAACTCCAGCTCCAAAGGATCTAACACCCTGGACTGGACACACACACACATATACACACACACACACTCACTCTCACACTTAATCTTTAAAAACAAACTTTTCCACAGTAAGACAGTGATATACCACCAGACTTGGCTTTTAAATTGTTTTTTTGTATTTATTTAATTTTATTTTATGTACATTAGTATGAAAGTGTCAGATACCTTAGAATTGGGGTTAGAGACAGTTGTGAGCTGGCATGTGGGTGCTGGAAATCGAACCCGGGTCCTTTGGAAGAGCAGACAGTGCTCTTAACCCCTGAGCCATCTCTCCAGCCCCAAATTGTTTTCTTTTTATATTTGTTTAATTTTATGTGTATGAGTGTTTTATCTGCACATATATCTGTGCATGACATGAATGCCTGGTGCACTTGGAGACATTTCCTGTTCCCTGAAATTAGAGTTACAAATGGTTGAGTCATCTTGGGGATGCTGAAAATTGAACCGAGGTCCTCCGCAAGATCAGCATGCTCTAACAGCTGAGCCATCTCTCTAGCCCCAATTATACTTGTTACAAGAACCCAGAGGGATAAGCACTAACATCAAATGAACTAGATTCTAGAACAAAGGGTATCATCAGTAGTAAAGAGGGACAGTTCAGCACACAAACAAGTTAACTCACAAACCACACCTCTGAGTGCATGGGTAGCTGAATGCACGACAGCACGTTTAAACATGTGAAACAGGACGAAAGGAGAGGTTGATGGGAACATCTGCCATCCCCTTCATTTCTGGGATTGGTTTGGCTGATCTGACTCCTAGGCAGGTGCCCTCCACCCTCCCTCAACTCGGGACATATCCCTCCAAAGCCCTGTAACCCTCTTTCTCTTCCCTCAGAGACTGAGGGTGAAGCCAGCTGGTAGCTGCACTCCCTTCTGGGAGGGCCGCTCAAGCTTTCCCGGGAGACTGCAGGATAGTCAAGATTCCAAGGCTCCCACCCCAGCCAAATGAGTCACTGTAAGTGGGCATCTAAACCCAAACAAGCAAACAGCAGCAGAAAAACAACAACAACAAACTAAAAAGGGAACTAGGAAACAAATGCCAACAAAGCAGAAAGGTAAAAACAGACAAAATTTTCTTTCAATAACCAATAGGACATGTAAACAGAAAAACGATAAACTCACAGAAAACACGAACAGCAGTTATCAGATGTGATACACTGCTGCTTTCAGGATGGTATTTCCCCAAACAACAAACATCATATTAAAAAATACATATATACACTGAACATTCACCAACTGTTTCTCTGTTGCAACCGAGTTAGATGAGAAAATAATAACCAAAGGTGTCTGGGAAACAACAATCATTTTAAAAATTAAACTGCGTAATGCCTAAATAATCCGTTGGCAACAGAAGAAATAACCACAGACTGAAACCATTTTGAAGTGGGTGATATGAACGTGCAGCCTCCCGGAGAAGGCTTTTAATTATCCTTCTAATCCGCTGGCAGATCAGAGCAGGGCACTTTACCTCTCGTCCTACTTAGCACCATCCTCCCGGGATAAGACAATGTTATCTAGGCTCTCCACATCAAGGAATAAGAATAATTATGTGTCAGGCAGTTAGCATGTGATGAACAAAAGATTAAGTACTTTGCTGACGTTCTCCCTCCAGTCTTCACAGCCATCCTCTGAACAGGAGCTATTGTTCTCCTTTTAGTTGGTAAGAAGGCAGAAATACTAGGAGGTTAGCCCGCTCAGATCAGAGCACTGCCGAGCCAGAAGGCAGACCCCAGGGCCCACCGTGTTAGACACTACGGTGTGCCAGGTAGCAGGTATCACAGTTTCAGGGGCAAAGGGGTAATGCAGTTTGTATTTTATACATTGTGTAGTGCCCACAAAATGGCTTCTTATTATATCACAGCTTTCAACTGCTTTCTCTCGAACATAATCATTTCTTTCCAGTGGGGGGGGGGGGGGGGGGGAGTCATAAACAGTTTATTGACACATGCTCGTAATGATCTCACCACTCCGTAGGTGGAAACGGGGTCCCAAGCTAGCTAGCCTGAGCTAGGAGAGACTGTCTCAAAAAAAAAAAAAAAAAAAAAAAGTCTTTTAAGTCTTGGAAAAGTCCATACCGTGCTAATTCATTATGATAACATCTCAAGGACTAGTAAATGAATCACAAGTGATTTGAAAAGCAATGAACTTAGAATCAGAAGAACCTGCCTGTCAGCTTTGTGACCTTGGGCAAGTTCCTTCTACAGGCCTCACTTTTTTTTTTTTTTTTCCTTGTGTAAACCAGGGGAAACAGTAGTTAAAAGGCGCATGTGAGAAGATGTGAGCGAAGCATGTGTAAGGTGAAAACGGCACACAATCGGAGAGAACTTTTCGTGTGGGCTGGGGAAGACCCTTGAGAAGCACTTGCGTTAACTGAAAAGTTGAGAGTCGAGACCTAAACACGCGTCTCGTTAATGATTTGGGCCGTCGCTGTAACTAAATCCATGCAAAAAGTTACTTAAGGGAGGAAGAGCTTTTTTTTTTTTTGAGCAGACTTTAACGGTGCCCTGCATCCTGGCAGGGAAGGCCCGATGCAGGAGGCTGCTGGTCCCCCGTGTACCTGCAGTCTGGCAGCAGACAGGTGAACTCTGCTGTTTCTCGCCTTTCGCCTTTCCCCTGTTACTCAGCCTGGGGCCCTCCACCTTGAGATGGTGACATCCACATCCATGGCAGGCCCCCTCCCTGCCAAATAATTCTCTCTTCACACGCAGGCTCCCTCAAAGCCCTGCCTCCTCGACTGGGATCTTTCTTTTCTCTTCTTTAGAGGCTAGCCCTCATCATGTATCCCTGGCTTGCCCAAGGTCCCAGGAATCTGGGCCTGCCTCTGCTTCCGGAGCGCTAGGGTTAGAGAGATAGGCACCGCCACAGAGGGCGCCTTAGGGGTGTCCTAATCCAATCAGGTTGAGGAATGAACCAGCACATTCATTTCGCTTGCTTTAACTGATGTCTTCCGTTATGCTTCATACTTCGGAACGTGTGTTTTGGTGTAGAAATTATTTTCTTACGATTTAGAGACTAGAGGATCCTTACATTGTCACCGCTGGCCCTGTTACCCTACAGGAGGCTGTGACTCCTTGGAACGTGCCGAGGCTATCATGAAGTTTGTTGGCTATGTCAGGTCTAGAAAAAAGAAGGCAAATGGTTATCTGTGGTGACTTTTAGCGTACTAAAGTGCACAATGGCTTCCAGGCTTCCTCAGTACAAGCACCCGTGGCTCTCCTCAGCTCTTCTCATCCCGCCCCCCACCCTAAACTTCTTCACTCATGGGCTCTCCCCACACCTTCTCATCCCTTTATACCCCTACTGTTCCAGCTGTGTGCTCTCTTTGATCTTCCGCTCTTGGTCTCCTTTGCCTGTGCTTTCTTTGTCATCCTCTCTCTCTTCCCCCGACCCCCATGACCGGGTCCAGTCTGCCAGCCGTGTTCCGTTTACCGCTTTGTCTCTCTCTGCTCTCCCGGATGCCTCTGGCTGTCCCTCATATCTACAATAATTTTCTTAGCCAGGTGAGGATGGTGCAGGCCTGTAATCCCAGCATTCGGGAGGCAGAAGCAGGTAGAACCTTGAGTTCTGAATTTGGGGACAACCTGGTCTACAAGGCGAGTTCCAGGGTAGTCAGGACTACACAGAGAAACCTTGTCTCAAAAAAACCAATCAACCAACCAACCAACCAACCAACCAAACAAACAAACAAACAAACCATCCCCTCAGCCATACCTTGGAGCATCCACATCCTTAGCTTATATATTTAAACTAATGTTAAATAATACAGTGGTAGTGTTTTGTATAGATGTTTTCCCCCATTTGAGATCGTTATTAAACATGTATGTCATAGTTGAACAGAAATACCCTGCCATGAGCTAAGCCTTTTCAGAAATAAAAAGTAGATGTAAATTACCTAGGAAAGAAAAAGACTCTATAAAATAACACATATGCTACTATTTTTTTGTATGAAAAAAATGTATATGCATGGAAAATACTAGAAATATCTTCAACAAATGTTACTTGGTTGGTGGTTATCTTTAGGTTGTGTGATTTGGGGCTTTTTTTTTTTTTCCTCTCAGCATGTGTTTTGGTTTTTCAATGTTTCTTTATTGAGCATATAAATTGGACACCCCCCCAACGTTATTAAATAAAAGGTGACGCTTGGTTTCACTCTGTCAGATGGCTAATTTTTAAGGAATGTTTTGGTAACTCTGTTAATCTTCTCTTTATGGGTCCAGACTTTATTTCAGTGTGAGTCTTCTGAGACATGCAGAGAGAGCCGGGATGGTCAGGGGCGGCTGCTGGGACAGGACCTCCTTCAGCCCCTCCAACCTGCTCTTCCTCTGTTCCTCCCTGTGCCATCCGTCCCTTTCAGTCTCCCGCTCAATTAGACTGTCTTTCTGGCATCTAACACTCGTTTGAAGACTCACTGCGCAAATAGCCTGTTGTCAAGATTTTAAGTACTCTGAGAACAAAGTATGCTGTGAACTTCAAGGTTTTTCACGAAGGGGGCTGTCTCAGAGACCTAAATACAACCTGTCAAGTGTGGGTCATTCTGAAGACGCAGAGGGCAGCAGTGAGAAGAGAGGGAAATAAGATTGACAAACGTCAAAAGAAAACCAAGGGGACAGAAGAAAGGAAGGGAGGCAAAGAGGCTGAATTCCAGCCTCTGTTTAGCTACACACACTTCGCTTCTACAGAGACTCTGGAGAGACGCCTCTGAGTGATGGCCACCGTGCTTTAAGACCCCACATTTCAGAAAACAGAACTCTCCGTGCATTCTCAGAACAGATGTGCAGAAAACATACGACAAGCTCTCTAAAGCAACCCAGTGGCAGGAGAAGAAAATGGCCCTTTCAGACCTTAAATCTGTAACTTTAGGTCAAAAGCACCTCCTCTATGGCTCGCTAGCTCCTGAATTTCCTGGACCTTGCTGCTGCCTTTCATTCATCCCATTTTATGTATATGAGTGTTTTGCCTAAATGTATATCTGGATACCATGTGCATGTCTAGTGCCTGCCTGCAGAAGACAGAAGGAGTATAGGATCTCCTGGAACTGGAGTCATGAATGGTTGTAAGCTGCCATGTGGGTGCTGGGAACTGAACCCTGGTCCTCTGCAAAAGCAGCAAGGGCTCTTAACTACTGAGCTGTCTCTCCACTCCCTTTAAAGTCTTGCGTTCCTCCTTTTTAGTTTGTGTATGTGTGAGAGGGCATGCATTTTTCATCTATTTTATTGGAGTTCTTACACCTCTACCTCCCTTCTCCACCCCAATCCTTTCCAATACCCCACACCAGATAGAAAAGAAAGAAGGTTAGTGGGGAGAGGGGGCATAATTCTCTTTTAACTACTTCCTGCTGGTTAGGGTCTTCGGGTGCCTTGGGTCAAGTCCAATCTTCATTTCAGGATGTCTCCAACTTCTTCTCATCAAACTGCAACAACACACAGGTACAGCAGGGGGAACAGCAGCAGCCTTCTTCCTCAGAGCCCCCAAACCTCTCTGGGCGCTGGCATTTATACCCTCTCAGAGTCCCCAGAATTAAACTATCTACAGCTGGCAAAAATCGCACCCCTCTCAGAGCATGAAGCAAATGGTCTGCTGCTGTGGACAATCTGAAGCAGCCCCATATCCTACACCTGGGATTAGAACAAAAACATGTTTACATAATATGACTGAGTTTTTAAAGAAACCAAGACTCCCACTACATGTGTGTGTAGTTTTGTGTGTGTGTGTGAGAGAGAGAGAGAGAGACAGACAGACAGATAGACAGACAGGTTCTTATTACATAGTCAGCACTGCCCTAGAACTCACAATTCTCCTGTCTCAGCTACTCAGTGCTGGATTACAAACAACCCCAAATTGGCCCTTGATCTACCTTTCTTTTTTAGAACAGTTTGTCCTTCTTAGAGCAGCCTTGGGTTTGCTTTCTTGTTGACTATCACATCTACCTAGACTCTTGTTTCTATTGGCTTCCCACAGCTGAGAGCTGGGTCATCTTCATCTCCGCTTTCATCTGTGAATAGCTGGTATTAAATATCACCTGGACTGAGCCGACGAAAGAGTTACGGCTGTCTTGTTCCTAACACACTCATTTCCTTCCCTGTAGGTGAACAATTTTTATCACAGAGAGCTGAGCTTGGGTCTTTGTCCAACTTCATGGAGAGCATCCAGAGAAGAAGGCTTCTTCTAGAACCACCAAAAGCACCACCCATCAGCACCATCCCAGCCATGTCCTCCTCCGAGCTCTGCCAGGAGGCGGTTCCTTGGTTCAGAAGCAGTCCTTAACTCAGTTCTGCTGCCAGCAGTAGTATGGACTGCCAAGGCTTTGGCATCTCTGTAATGCAGAGCACTGGCCTGGTCACATCTCCAGAAAGCAGTCAACAAGGCTGGAGTCAATACTTTTGTTGTTTTTTTAACCTTTACATTTATTTATTGTGGGAGCTGTCATGTGCCACAGCCCTGAGTATGGAAAGGCAGGGGACAACCTGCAGGAGTTAAGTTTGGCTTTGTGTGTGTATATGTGTATGTGGGAGACTGAACTCAGGCTGTCAGACTTGGCTGTAAACACCTTACCTGCTGAGCCATCACATCAGCCCCCTTAAGTGAAGAATTTCGAAGTTAAATCTTTAAATTTAAAGAATTTATCCTTGTGAATGATAGGTTTTAGGATAAGACCTTTCTCTCAATGGGAGTCTCTCTTGCCCTTTGCTACACAGGCTTCTCACCACGACTAAATGTATAAGTGAGATTCTGTGCTCAGGGCTAGAGGCAAGGCACAGTACAATTTTTTCTTACTGTGTCAGTTGGTTCTGCTTTGGAGAACTGATTTACCAACTTCCAGCAAGCTGGCTATGTTTCTTAAGTGAGCCCAGCCTAAAAAAGACATGTGGATAAGGCTAACGTTGGGGTCAGCCTGGCCTGGGCTTGCCCTTGACCTCATCTGAACTTCCCAGCACTTTGGACCAGAACAGCACCAGTCACCCTCAAGCTCCCGGTATAAGGTCACAATGGCAAAAGGAGAGTCAAAAGCACAGAGGTCTTCCTAGATGCTTACGGTGTGTGCGTTTTTATTCTCCCCTGGTATGTACACAATTAGCTTGCAAAGCTGTGTGAACAGACAGACAACTCTGTGAGCAGAGACCACAAAGCCTAGAGACCAATCACAGGACCTCTGTCCACCCTGGGCATTTCCTTGGAAGGTTCCTCAGATTAAGCCCCAAGCTGCATCTCACTCGAGATGAGAGCCACAGCAGAACGAGAATGATTCACCAAGCAAACTTCTGCCTTTTTGTTTCGGGTGCTTCATTTAACTGGTTTATGTCTCCGAGTAAAGCTGTTATAATGACATTATCCACCTAATGAGCAATGGCGCAATCTTTCCCAGTGGCAATCTGTAGAATTATGCAGTGTTTAAAAGCCACCATGACTGCAGGGAATAGTCACTAATTTTTCTATTGCAAACACTGTGATCATACTCAAAATGAATAGATGTAATTATTTGGGTAGTTTTTTTTTTTCAAACGTTTAATTCCTTTAATAAATCATAACTCCCCAAAGAAATGAACACAGTTCATTAGCACTACTAATGAAAGTGTCATCTTTAGTAAAAACTTACCCAGAATATCATTCCCTGGAGCAGGATCTCCAGGAGCTTGTTTGCCAACTTTATTAATGAAAACTTTGTGCCGCAAGTCAATAAATTAAATACAAGACGGAAAAACAGAGAGGGAGTAGGAAGAGAATTATCCTAGACAAGTAATTCTATGTACAATTTTTTTTAAATTTTAGTCCTAAAAATGGCGTCACAAACTTTCAAGGGTATCAGCTCTCTGCTTTTAAAAACAAACTGGCATTAAAAAAAGGTATTAGTAGTAATCCTTTTTAAAGAAAAAATATCTTATGTGTATGGGTGTTCTGTCTGTCTGTATGTCACTTGAATACTGGTTGCTCAGGGAGGCTGGAAGATGGCATCAGATTATGTGGGCCAGGAGTTACAAATAACGGTGAGCCTCCTTGTAGGTGCCAGGCATCAACCCTGTGTCCTCTGGAAGAGCAGCCAGCATTCTTCACTGCTGAGCCATCTCCCCAGCCCCTGTTAGTAGTATTTCCTTTTGTACATTACAGTTCTGCTGAGGAAGTCTCTTCATTCACATGCAAACGAGGGAACTCTGAAGAAGTTTGAAGTCAATCCTTTGCAGACCATAATACAAAACAGACTTTCGATTTGAACTGCCAGATCCCAAGGCATCAGCTATGTGGCTTCCTGGTTTTCTTCTTAGACTAATCTGTCCTACAGAAGAATAATTTAGTCTAGGATCTGGCCTATAATAGATGCACAATCTATAGCAATTAAACAGAGAACCTGATGAATGAGGCATTTTTTGATAGTAGCTGACTAAGCAGTTTTTTTTCTGTTATAATTTTCGTGATTGCCCTTTTAAGAGAGTTTTTTTTTTTTTTAATGTCACCATTGAAATAAGCAGTGGCCACCTGAATGAGAACCAATCAAGGCTATTATCACACAGAGCCCGGGCTAGCCAGGGGAAGGGCCGCTGTCTCTTGGGGAGACTGTAAAGCTGGCCAGGAATGGAGAAGCCTTCTAACAAAGAAGAAGGGAAGGAAAGAACAAAGAGATATGCAGGTACGCTTCCACCGGTGGTGCTGATGACAAAGCTGGAAGGCAGGTGGCTGGAAGTGGGATTTGGGGAGGCGTATTTAGCTTTCTGTAGTGCTGACTTAGAAGCACAGGCGTAAGTTAGGAAGCCGGCAGCCATGGTGGAAGCCCTAATTCTTCAAGGCCAAAGGCTGCACAAGGGAAGGTTTCTCTGCAGAAGGTTGCTGCAGAGAAAGGTTGTGAGGGTCAGAGTCCTGTTGGCATATCTGGTATAGTCAATGCCCATGTGCCTGTTCAGTCTAGCATCATATAGACCAGACGGTTTTCTCAAATTGCCTCTTTATCCCAACCCACATGAACACCTCAAAATGTAGTGCCCTTCAAAGGGATTTACCAAGCTACTAAAGTCCGCCCTAAGCTGAAGATGGTAGTGTATTATCTGTAATTCTGGGACTTGGGAGGTTGACACAGGAGGGTTGCAAGTTCAAGGCCAGCCTGGGCTACACAGGCATAGTGACTCAAAATTTAAAAAAGAAGAAAGAAAAAGAAATCTGTTTTTAATGGGTATGGGGGGAATGGTAACAGGATGGATTTTATCGGTATGTATACGTGCTTCTTAAACTGCCGTAGGTTTTATTTTAATTTCTGTGGGTATGTGTTTGCAGTGTGTGTGTGCGTGCCTGCGTGTGTGTGTGTGTGTGTGTGTGTGTGTGTGTGTGTGTGTAAGAGAGATGGACTTAACTTCCACCACTCCTTTGTTGGTGGCTGCTCTGGAGCTTTTAGGAGTTTCTTGGGTCTCTGCCTGCCGTTTCTCCTGTAGAAGCCCTGGAATTACAGACATGTGCCAGCCCTACTGTGTCTGGCTTCATGAAGGCTCTGAGATTTGGATGAGGTCAAACATCTGTCCTTTGGAGGACTGAAGGAGGAAGTCTCCTGGCTCTGTGGGAACCTGGGGATCTGGCTTCTCTTTATACAGGTATCTCAGCAGTTCCTTGTTTCAGCTCTCCCTCACCATGCTCTCAAGTCCCCCAACTTCCTTGGAATTCAGGGCTGTCATTTCCACATCTCTTTCAAACAGTCCAACTGACTTTTCTGGGCTTTAACATTTAACTAAGGAAGATTTTAAATCTTCACAAAAGTGCTCGGAATGAATAGAGCACTTTCTATTTATCATGTAAGGTGCATGTAGCTTGTGGCAAATTTATGACTTACTGATTTTTCAATTTTACACTGAGATACAGGCAGCATGTGAATTTTGAATTTTGATTTTTTTTTCCTAAATCAGTAATACTCCTGCAATACTTAATAGTAATGCTGTAGTTTCTAGTGAGCCATGCCATCAAGAAGGGAAATAACTAATATTCCACAGTGTATTATGTTTTTGGTGGGTAATTCATAAAATTATGAGACATTCAACCCTTTACTATAAAATAGGTTTTGTGTTGAATTATTTTGCCCACTATAGTCTAATATAAGTGTTTTAGGCAGGTTCAACAACAACTTAATTAGGCCAAGCTATATTCAGAAGCTTAGAATTATTTGAATGCAGTTGGGGGATATTTTTATAACCTCATTATAAGATGAGAAACACACACATAGAGCTCTGTGTGTGTGCATGTGTGTGAGTGTGTGAGTGTGCATGTAATTCTTCTCTGCTGTTTTTTGTTTTTTTTTCTTTGTTTGTTTGTTTGTTTTTTTTTTTTTTTTTTGGAGCTGCATTTTTCATTCTTTCAACTCCCACCCCAGACACACAGATTTACCAATATTTTATCTACCCTACATCGTATTAGAGTTAAACACTCATATGCTCACTAAGGCTGGAGGGACAACCTTTTTCTTGTTCTAACATTTGGGGAATGATTTCTGAAAGGAAGAATAAAGAACAGAGATACAACTTGACATTGCTTCCTCAACCTAGGCTCCTCTGAATCATGACATTAGCATTTCTTTCCTTCTTTAATTTTGTGGGGAAGAGGCGTCTTTGTGTGTTCTACAGTACCGATGTGGTGGTTAAAAGGCAACAGGTGTGAGTCCTTCCACCATGTGGGTCCCAGGGACGCAGTCAGGTTCCGAGGCTCTGAAGCAAGCACCTTTACCCAACGAGCCATCGTGCTGGCTTGAGTTTTTCCTAGTAAATATTTCTCGTCTCCCTTATTCTCATTTTCTTCACCTTCATTAGTGATTTGTAATGCCCCTTTTAAAACTGTTGATTTATAGCTGTCCCTACCTTGTTCCCTCACTACCCTTGGGCTTGGCTTTATTTGCAGGATAATTTGTGACATCTATCTTCGATCGGGATTTTTTTGAAAACATTTCTGGAAAGGTTTTTTTGTTTTGTTTTGTTTTGTTTTTTGTCAACTGTAGCCTGACTTATTTATGAAAAGTAGAGGATATTTTAATCACAAATATCTCAGTTGGTATAACTATCTTGGAAAGAAATCTGAAGGAAGTTTAAATAGAAAGTAAGATTTAAACGGTTTGTTGCCTTTCCTGTCCTTGTGAGTGTAAAATGACAGGGAATAAATAAAGGAATTTAGGTTTATTCAAAATGCAAACCGGGAAAATTATAGCTCTAGTGGGTACCACTTCCCCAGATGAAAGGCCGCCACAGAGAGCTGGTTTTTTAGAAAGTGCTGGCAATCTTCCATCATGAAGGTGACTGGTCACATGATTCAGTCCACATCCCATTATGAAAAGTCTTTTAACTTCTTTTGGCTTATCTGAGTTCCATTAGGGCCCCCTATCAGAAACAGAATACAAATAACTTCATAATATTCTAATAACATTTCTTCAAATTTCAGTTAAGTCTGTGTTCTTTGACTATAAAAAGATAACCTGATTGAGAAGCCTTACTGAAAAACTTCCTGGAAGAGACACTGTTAATCCTCCTGGCATAGGGTAGGGTGAGGAGGCCTCTGGAGTAAGGAGACTTTCCTATGATCCTAAAGGCAGCAATAGGAGATCCTATGGTTCTTTCAATACGAAGAGTTCTTTAAGGACTGAAGTCCAAATTGCCTAAACTTACAGATGCACCCTTAGAAAACAACCCCTTCTCTGCAGCACAAGGCTGATTATTCTGAGATGCTAGTAGCTTTCTGTTATCCAGGAAAGCTCTTTGGAATTATGTGTGATGGGAGCTCCCTGGATTTACATGGACTGTCCATTAAATAAAGGATGGTACCAGGTGCTATCTAAGGGCTCCATTAAGTTGAACATCTCCTGTGTCTAGGAAACCTCTCAACTATACTCAAGGATGCCTGTCAGGGAAAAAGAAGAAAGATGCTACAGGGTATTTTCTTTATTTATTTTAACCTTTAAAAAATGTGGAGAAGTGCTTTGCCTGCAAGTATGGCTGTTTACTATATGTGGGTCTAGTGTCTACAGAGGGCAGAGGTCACTGGGTCCCTGAAACTGGAGCTGTAGTTGTGGATGATGGGAATCCAACCTGGGTCCTCTGGAAGAGTAGCCAGTGCTCTTATTGCCTTTAGCCATCTATCCAGACGCAAGATTTTTAAAAGATACACCTTTGCATTGGGAACAAACAAACGAGCAAACAAACACAAACAAATAAACACCAAGGACCTAGCTCATTTAGTCATAATCTATAACCAGGTTTATTTCTTTGCGGTAGAGGCAATGTTCCTATTTCCTGTTTCATCAAATTGTCTCCACTGTTGAGACAATTTTAAGATATATTATAATGCCTATTTTTATTTGTTTGTTTTTTGGGGGGGTGTTTTGTTTTGTTTCTTGTTTTGAGAAGGATCTTACTGTGTAGCCTCAAACTGGCCTCAAACTCAGAGAGATTCACCTGCCTCTGCCTAGTGCTGTGTGTTTTATTTTGTCTAAGTCTTTTAGTCACTTTCTACTTTCTCCACCTCTTTTAGTTTCTCTGTCTTTCTGTCCATCTCTGTTCCTCTTTAGTTTTTGTATACTACTCCCCATACCTATATATATATACTTTTGGGGTTTTGTTTTTAACCTATGGAGGGGTCAAATAGAAACAAGGCAATGTAGACTAATGGAAAACAACAAGGGATGCTCAGCCCCAGCTTTAACCCTCCAGCTCTGGTGCCCTAAAGTAACCTTCCTTCCTTAGTACCCTCCTCTGCAAAGTGGGAGGGCACAACCAGAAAGCGGCTTAGGTGGCTGCGAGGCTAAAATAAGTTAAGTCTACCTTTTAACACTACATGCAGTGCTGTAAAATAAAGAGATACGGACGTACAACTATGTTACAGAAGCTTGGTGATCCTCCATTCGAAAAGCTTGAGTTCAGTTGCCTGGTTGTCTATGGAAGAGATGGACAACCGACCACCTTTTAAAGGGAACTTAAAACAGTTTCAATGTATACTTTTCATTCCAATAATTCTCTGTGGTGGTTAGTTTAAACCATCCACTTGCTACAGTCTAGAACCACCTGAGAAGTGGTTCTCCATGAGGGATTGCCTCTGTCCGGTTGGCCTGTGGTAAGATCTGTGAGAGATGGCCTTGATTAAGTTCATGGTTGGGGGAAGACCCAGCCCACCCTAGGTGGAGCCTTTCTCTAGGCTGGGTGCTCTGATTGTGTAAGGCTAGATAGACAGCACGCTGAGTGCTAACAAGCAGGTGTGTATTCATTCTCTCCTCTTGACTCTGGATGTGACTAGCTCCTTCAAGTTCCTGTCTTGACTTCCCTGAAATTGTAAGCCCAGTAAACATTTCTTATGGGATCTAAGTTTCTTCTTCTTCTTTTTTTTTTTCTTTTTATCAGAGTATTTTATCACAGAAAAAAAAAAAAAGGCAAAAATTAGAATATTATCCACTAGAATGAGGCCAGTCCTGGTATTGCCTAAACTGGGCAGACTGGATTTTTGATGTAGATAAAATAGTACCAAGAGCATTGCAGTGTTCACCAGAGATTGAAGTTGCAAGGGTTTTAGAGCTGTGGTCACAGACTTCAATCTTCTGTCCAGGATGTCTGGCACTTTAGGTCAAGGTGACCCTCCTGAGGGCATTCAGCATTTCTTTCTCACGGGAAATTCCCACCACCTTTTAGAATATTGGAGTGTTAGACTAAGAACATTAAGGAAGAATTTACAGTATCTGTATCTTTCATCCAGATTGAGTCGGTTGAATTTCTGTGCCCTGGACAGCTAGAACAAACCTGCTTGAAGACTAAAGGTGAGCGCCGGGAGCTCCCTCTGTCCTCGGTGAGTGACCCAAGGCTGGATAATGGCTTCTCTAAAATAAGGTTTCAGAGACATGATTGCTCTGGTTCCATTTTTCCCTCTAGACCCTGGTTTGTTGAAATCACTCTTGAAGTATGCTACCAAGACATGTCTCCCTGGGGTTCTCATGGCAGTCCTACTGTCTGCTAGATGAAGCTATGTCCTACCGTCAGTCACTCTAAATGTTCTTTCATGCCATGGTCACCCTAAGTCACCTTATTTTGTTTTTTAGGGTTTTTGTTTGTTTGTTTGTTTGTTTTGAGACCAGCTCTCGATATGATATGTTTAGTCCTAGCTGGTCTCAAACTTACAGAGCTCCATCTGTCTCTGCCTCTGACACGCTGGGATTAAAGGTATGCACCGCCATGTCCTACTCCAGTTTGAACAGCAGGATGACCGAAGCCCTGTGTGGACCCACGAATTGCAACATCTGCCACCATCACCCATCCATCACAGACTGGTAAGTGACTTCTTCCTTGGAGTAGAAAGGAGCCACCCTATAAATTGATTGGAATAACCCGAGACTGTAGGGTCATATGGGCATATTAAAACTCTACCGGGAAAATCAAGAACGTATCAGGCTCAAGAACGTATCAGACACGCCAGGCCAAGGAAAGGAATGACTCCCTTACCATCAGCCATAAAGTAATGGATACCTAACATGTCAATGACATGGCCCCACAACAACCTACCGTTTGATACCTGATGTGAGTATGGGGGGTGGGGAGGGAGGAAGAAGGAGGAGGAGGGCTCCCCGGCTCCTGGAGCCTTGGCTTATTCCACTTACTTCTCTGCTGTTGATGCAGACTTGCAGACTGCTGGACTGCTTGCCAGTCCATCTTTTGCCCTTTTGGACCTAACTTTTGATTTCCTGCTCCGGACTAGTACCCAGAGACTGAACTTTGTAGCTTTGCTCCCAATCTGATCCCTGCAGCAGCTCCCTCCTTCCTAGTCTGGTTCATTATCTTATCAGTACAGATTCTTCCTCAGCCCACTTCTGAAACCTTTGGAACTCAGCTGCAGCCTCTTCACCTTGTAGTCATTCTGTAATCTACATATATGCAGATAGATAAACAGATGTATTCAGTGTGTGCGGTGAGGTATGAGAGTTAGTATTAGTAACTAAGATTGGAATAAAAGAAGCTACAGCATCACTTTAGCCAGGTGACCATTATATGACAAACTGGCTGCCACCGAAACAGCCAAACCTTGTGAATTTATTGTTATTCAATCAGTTCTAACACTGTGGAGAGACACAGACACCTCCATCTACATTTCTGGCATGGTGAGCTCATGACACCATCTGTAGCCCCTTTCACTGTTCTTTACACTATATTCCCCTTACTAAGTCAGCTGACAGAGGCCTTGACTGCACACCGTCCTGTCCTTTTTGTGATTGTCCTGGCCAGTGTACTGCTACTCTGCCGGCCTGAGAGCTAACACCGCCTTAGAATTTGACTGGATCTGTGCAGCTTTGCTGAAGACAGGCTGGGGCTTAGGGATCAGAAAGAAACGCTGGATGCAGAGCTACAAAGATAACCTGGGAAGGAGGGTGTCTGGCAAAGAAGGTTTGAAATGGAAAGGCAATATTCTTTGCAATCAAACCTCTGACACATCAGTAAAAGAATGCGGGGGGGGGGTTGCTTTTCCCTGTGGTCCTTTGACTCCTAAGGCTTTTAAACTATATAACAGAAAAGTTAACTTGAAAACTTTGTGATCGGATTTAACCTCTGTTCTTTTATTTAAGTGTTTGTGGGTACACGTCTGTGTGTGTGTATTTTTAATGAGGAGGTTGAAAAAGTAATGAGATTATATATTAGGCCATATGCATTTAAGTGCATGATGTAGGGAAGAGTTTGTGAAAAGAAAGGTAATTGGAAAAATATGATCAGCACTGACTTGAACACTCTGATACAGTACCCAGCTTCCACCATGGTTTCCGATACTTCTTCATTCCTGTACTCATGTTCTTGAATATCTGCTTTTGGAAGGAGATATTAGGTCAGCCTTTATGAATGGGATTTCTGTCCTCATTAAAGAGACCTAAGGGAGGTTGTTTGTCTCCTTTCACAAAGGTGCAGACAAAAAGGACACCGTTTAGAGGAGCAGTTCTCAATCTGTGGGTCTCTACCCCTTTGGAAGTGGAATGACACTTTCACAGGAGTAGCTTGTGAAATGGAGTTAGAAAGACCACTGGAAAACACAGATACTTACATTACAATCCATAACAGTAGCAAAATTACAGTTATGAAGTAGCAACAAAAAGAATTTTATAGTTGGGGTCACCACAATGTGAGGAATTGTATTAAAGAGTCACAGCCCTAGGAAGGCTGAGAACCATTATTTAGAGGATCCTTACTACTTGTCAAATCGCCCAGTGCTTCGATAGAACTCATTTATAAATTAGCTAGCTAAAAGTTACCAGAATGCATCAAAAAAGTGTTTCTTCTGGGATTAGGGCATGAGAATTACTGTGGTTTCTGCCTTGCCTTCTTGCATCACTTGCCCTAAGGGAAGTCAGTCACTGTGTCTTGAAGATACTCAAGTGAGGTAGAGAAATTTTCATCTTGAGAAACTTTAGGCCTCCTGCCAACAGCCACGTGAATTAGCTATGTTGAAAAAGCCTCGTGGCAGGGTCTAGTGGTAGACACCTGTAATCCCAGAACTTGGAAGGTAAAAACCCAAAACATTCCAACAAGCTGGAAGCCAGCCTGGTCTTCATAAAGAGTTCCAAACCAGCCAGGGCTACACAGTAAGGATCTTTCTCAACCCCCTGACAGCTTCTCAGAACCTCCTTGGCCCCAGTCAAGCCTTCAGTTAATTGCAACTTCCTGAGGTCCTGAATCAGAGCTATCCAGCTAAGGCGCCCCTGAATCCTACAGAGGCTGTGATAGTATTTATTGTACTTTTATGTTTCCAAGCATCAAGGAACTTGTTCTGTAGCATTAAATAACTAACACAGAGGGACAGAAATGAAGAATGGGTAGTAAAGTCCCCTCATAGTCTACCTGGACCTGTCCTAGCTCTCAAGGAGGAACAAATGCTGGGTTCATTTCTGTTTTTGGGTATAGCACTATGCCCTTTATTACTGCCTCTTTCGTGTGGATTTTAGGGAAGGATTAGGATGACATTGAGGACCAACACAAATTTTGATTTTAGTCTTTAGGGTCCCCTGGCAAGAGCTCAGTGAACTTTAACCATTTCCTATGGAGCTTTGGGTCCTTGAGAGCACGGCTTGGATCTTCCTATTTCTATCTTTCCCAGCACCTGAACTTATATGAACGCAGTGACAGCAAGGAAGGGGACAAACTTCCCTCCATCCCAAATTCTGAAGAAAGCATCTTCTTAGGATGGTTCTATGGGGACCAGAGAGATGGTGGTTAAAGACAGTTTCTTGTTGGAGCCATTACATTGGCTGCATATCAGTGAAGTTTTGACAATAGCACAAAGTTGTTAAACATTTTCACTGTTAAAGAAACTTCGCTCATCTATTAAGATCCTTTTCTTTCAGGAAGCTATCCTCAGTCACTCTCTGGTCCCATTTCCTCTATGCAGTGTGGCTTTTACTGTGGCTTGAGATGACAGCATGCCTAATGCAACAAATCAAAACATCTACTGCCAACATGCTTGATCAAAATCATAGTGGAAAGCGGCCTGGCCTGGAGCTAGGAGAGCTGAGTTGCGCACTGTGGCCATTGAGGGAATGTTTTCTTTCCCTTTCTGCACCTGGTTCTTCACCTCAAATTGAACGTAAATCTTTGTGAGCTCTAAAGTCCTAAGGTTCTCACAGGTCAGGATTCTAAGGTACGATCCAAAAGTGAAACCCAGGCGTTGGCACACCTCAGAGTTCGGGTCACCGTACAAGGTTCCCTCTCTGACTTCTCCATTAGCCAAGGACACAGACTCACTGACAGGCTGTCAGGTTTATTGAAAAATCTTTTTCCCCCTTTTAATTAAACACATTTACTGATGGATTGACTTTGAATGTGTTCGTACATGGAGGTCAAAGGACCACTTGTCCGAGGTTCTCTCCTTCCACCCTGTGGATTCCAGGGATGGAATTCTGGCTCAGAGGCAAGAACCTTAACCACGTGAAACATCTCGCTGATCCAGCCTTATGCTTTGACACACAGAGATCTCTGGATTTCTCGTTCTGCCTCAATAACCTTTGACGACTTTGGGAAATTTCTCCTGGGCTACGGAGCAGAGAAGTCCCTGTTGCTCAGAAGGAGCTCAGCCACCTGAGCAGTGACTTGGAGAAATTTTCCCCTTCCTCAGGCTGCGGGGCTCAACTCTAGAGCAGGGTCCCTTGGGACTGTTTGCTGGGCTTTGAGGTGCTTGAAATTTAAACCAAGTGTGAGCAACTCAGCTTCTGGGGTAGCTACAGGTGAGGGGTTTTTTGTTTTGTTTTGTTTTTCTATGAAGCCCTAGCTGTTCCTGGAACAAGACCTGTAGACCAGGTTGTTCTTGAACTCACAGAAGTTCGCCTTCCTCTGCCTCCTAGGATTAAAGTCGGGTGTCACCGGTGCCAAGCTTTGCGGGTGAGTTTCTTAAAGGGACCGCCATAACATGGGTAACTCTTGGGAGCATCACTGGGCGGGGACACAAGCATGAATGCACGCATGCATGAGAAAACGAAGGAGAACCTATTTTCACCTTTGAACGCGCTCATCCTAGGAGTTAACCACTTAGACCTAAAAGTCCTCTGAAACCCTCAAACTTCCAGCAAATCAGCCGGTTTCAGATCCCGTCCTGAATGAAACCCCTCAAACCTTCTCTTGAGACTCGAATAATTTTAGGAACCAGTAAAAAGTGGAAGACTTAAACCAAGTCCCTTCCCCTCCTAAGTCCACTCCTCCTCCGCCCCCTAACGTGGGGGACGGCGAGGTCTGCTCAAATTCATCCTTCCCTGTTGGGGATCCACCCGGGGCGTGCCGGGCACTCCTCCTGCCCCGAAGTTGGCCAGCACGTGTCCAGCGGGGCGAAGGGGGTGTCTCCAGCCTGTGTCTGCCTCCCCACACCTCCAGCACCTCGGGTCTGGCGCGCTCGTCCAGGACCGCCGGCCACCCGGGTAGGCTAAGGCGAGGTGCAGGCTGTGTCCCAAAGCCGCTCCAGACCACCTGTGGAGCGCGTGTCAACTCCTTTGTCCTCGGAGCCACTGGGCCGGGAGCCCCCGCGAACCAGGCGCCTTCCCCTGGACGCTCCCGGGGTCCCCCCTCTCCAGCTCTCCAATCGCCGCTCCCCGCCCTCCTCCCTCTCCCGAGCCCAAGGTAGCAGCGCTGGGTGCCCCGGGCTGGCAGCGAGCCGCCTCCTCACTTCTCATTGGCCGAGAGCGTCGGGGAGGGCAGTCACGTGGGCGCGCGGCAGGCCAGCTCCGGGGCCGCCATCTTGGCGGAAAGTTTAGGGGGAGAGCGACTGGGGGCGCGGAAGGAGGCGAGGTTCCGGGGGTGGGGCGGCCCGGAGGCGAGCGGGCGAGCGGGGCCGCTGGGCCGCGGCGAGCGGGCAGGCAGGCGGCGGCGGGGTGCGGCCGCCGAGGGGAGCTCCTCCCTCCTCCGCCTCCCTCCCCCCCGGTGCCCTCACTCCCTCTGCCGAGCTCGAGCCGGGGCGGGGCGGGGTACGTGGAGCGGGGCCCGGCGGGTCGCGCGGCTCCCGGGAGTCCGGCCGCAGCGCAGCGGGGCGGCCCGCGTTCGGCCGCCCGCGGGAACTTGGCGGCGGCGGCGCCGCAGGTGTGGAGGCCGCGGAGCGGGGGTTGCATGCGCCGAGCGAGGTGCGGCGCGGAGAGCGGCGGCTGGTCCCGCGCCGGCCCCTGCTGGAGTCGCCGGGAGGAGGCGAGCGAGGAGCCCAGGCAAGCGAGGGGAGGGGGCCCGAGCGGGGCCGGGGGAGCGGCCGGGCGCCGGGCGCGGGCCGGCGGCAGCAGGTGTGAGCGCGGCTGGCACGCCGCGGCCGCCCCGCTCCTCAGGTGCGCTCCGCGGAGGGTGAAGCTTTCGGGGGGGACATTGCCAAGCCGCCCCCGGGCTGCCTTGATTCCGGGGGGAGGGGAGGCATGCTGGCCCCCCGAGGACCAGCTTTCCGCCTTGGTGGACACTGCAGGGGGGTGGGGTGGGGTTGAGGCTCCGGCTTTGCACTTGGGGAAACTTTGGAAGGTGTGGGCACTTGCACCCAGGTTGGAGTTTTTTTCCTGCTCTGGAGTTTTTTTGGGGGGTGGGGTGGGGGGGAGGCTGAGTAATGGATCCACGCTTCTGTTCTTCGCTTGACTTCAAGTTTCCTTTCCTCCTGTGTGTTCGTAGAGGTGTGTGCCGCCTTCCTGGTCCTGGAGAAAAATGCCGGTCCGGAAGCAAGGTGAGGATTTCTTTTGGAACTGTTTTGTGGCTGTCACTCGGGTACCCGGTGTTACAATTGCTGTTTTTAAAAGGTTTGTGTGACTTTGGTGAATCAGCAGGGTCTCACCTTGATTGCTTATGGTATCCGAGCTTCACATGATTTCACAAGGTGGAAACACCTAGAACTTCGCAGAACTCACTTTGACATCCCTAGTGATGACAGAAGCAGTCCATCCCCCACTGTGTCTTTGAAAAAAAGAAAAAAGAAAAAAAAAAACTTGGTTGCTTCAGTATTTCTCTTCATCAGTCTTACTCAACACTATTTTGTGAGCGACTGTGGGATACTGAGAATTGATGTTTAGAAACACTTCACATTTGGTTATAGGAACAAATTGTAGCTAATTTGTTCTGGTCTGGTATGCAGTCTCAAAGGAAGTTGCAGGCGTTTTAGTTAGATGGTCTTTGAATATTGGATGCCTTCGAGGTGCATTTACCACAGACTGCTCACCTTTCTCTACGGTGACATGAAGTCTCCAAAATACTTGTCTTAGGGAATATGGGTGTGGATGTAGTGATGGCTGCAGCCAACTTGGAGGCTCTGGGGAACTCCTTGGATGTCTTACAGACATAGCATGTACCACTTTCTTGTAAATATGTATGCAGATACAGACCAGGAATAAACACATGAAAATTTAACCGAACTCTTTTTTTTTTTTTTTTTCCAGATACCCAGAGAGCATTACATCTGCTGGAAGAATATCGATCGAAACTAAGCCAGACCGAAGACAGACAGCTCAGAAGTTCCATAGAGCGGGTTATTAACATATTTCAGAGCAACCTCTTTCAGGCTTTAATAGGTGGGAATTAAAACTTTTTTTACTTGTGACCGTTGTCCTAATGCATCATGCTTCTCTCTTACATCAAACTTAGACTAATGTACTTGGGTCTCTCTGGGACAGTCATTAACTTAGAACATCTTCAGCGACTTTTGTATTTTTCAGTTAGGCCACTGTCCCTTCTTAAAATGTTAAATTACCAGAAAAACTTACCAGTATGATCATTTCTGTGCCCTTTGAGAATAGCATTCCATATCTTAGCTATTAAGAGGTGGACAAGTTGAAGAAATGTTTTAGGGACACTAAAGGTAAATGGCTGAACTACTGTTGGTATGTCTCTGTAGCTGACTTGTATTTTTCTAGAGTGCTTGAAATACTTGAAGGGTTCTGCTGTGTTTGAGAACATTCATCCCTTTAATATACATGTCTGTTAAATTTGGCATTTTCGTGGAGTATGAATTTTAGATCTGGAAAACGCTCTCGGAGATGGTCTTGTCTAATAATGACTTTATTCTACAGACAATCAATACAATATCAGTCTTGTTCTCACCTTTATCTTACATATGAGGTAGTTTGTTGTTTTAAAGAACTGAACAAATAATCCAAAGTCCTGAATTTAGTTCCTGATACTGTCAGTGATTAAATATCAGAAAACTCATTTAGTTAATAAAGTAGCTTAGACTACTTTATTATAGAATGTGGGTGTTAAAAATGAAAGAGTGGGCTTTTAAGTCTTTATGAAGTAAGTAGGTCCTTTTTAAGAATGAAATTTTTGTTTTCACATCATCCCCAGTATATGAAAGAAGTTGGTCTGTCTCTGACCTTAATTCTTCAGAAGTTTGCAAACTATTGACCCAGATTACCTAGTACTTCCAGGCTGTAGAATAAGACTGTATAACATGTTCAAGTAAGACATGTACTTTCTTACATTGTGTTCACTTTCTCTGTAACTTTCTAGCAGGTAGGCCGTGTGTGTGTGTGTGTGTGTGTGTGTGTGTGTGTGTGTGTGATACAGTAATTATTGGTGTAATTTGAACACTGCTTTCAATGTGTGCCTTGACAGATAACTTATTGTTGTTGATGCTCTTTACTGAATTTTAGAATTAAAATATTTATAAGAGATTTCCTTAAAAAATTTTTTAAATTCAGTGTTATTACAGGCTTAAATGTGCATTGCAGATAGATGATGAACTGCCATATATTTGTCATCCATCTTCAGAGATTATCAGCATTTTGATAATGTTATAGTGAATACTTTTGCTTTGTGTTTCTAAGCCATGAAGCTTAAGGTCCAAATGGATCATCAAATCGATTTTTGAAGGGGAAAAAAAACAGTAAATGAGGAAGAGAAAGATAATTTTTTAATTATTTGGTTTTGTAGATGACTATTAAACCTAGAAATTTTTATTTAATAGAACACTTTAGAAAAAAACAGTATGATTTGCATGTCCTCATTAACATACACATGTGTATGTAGACTGTAGTCTTACTGTGTGGGAAAGCTGTAACGTAAGAAAACTGAGTGGTTAGTAAAATAAATAGCATCGACCCTTTCCATACTGTGGTTGGACTTGCTATGTTATGAGGCAACAGTTGCATATTCTTCCTTGCCTGTTTCGAATGTTCATTCATATGCATAATTGAATTTTGATCACCTTCTACTTAAGTTTGTACCAGAGAATTTTGTTTGTGATTATTTTTGTATAGCTGGAAAGTAATACTTTTTGTCATTCATTCAGGAAGTTTTTGAAAACATACCATATGAAAGTTCGGCGAGGTAGATAGACTTAACATGGTTTGATTACATCAGAACCCCTATACTCAGGTTCTTAGTGATTGCAGGTCATTTTAAGGTATCTGGGATTCAGGTGGCTTCAGGAATCTGTGGTGATTTTATACTAACCTACCCCTGAATCTATATATCTATCAGTTTCTCTCTCTCTCTCTCTCTCTCTCTCTCTCTCTCTCTCTCTTTGGTTTTTTGAGACAGCGTTTCTCTGTGTAGTCTTGGCTGTCCTGGACTTACTTTGTAGACCAGGCTGGCATCAAACTCACAGAGACCTACCCACCTATCTCTGCCTCCCCAAGTGCTGGAATTACAGGTGTGCAATACCATGCTTGATGGAGTTATTTTCTTAACACATCACTTTCCTTGTGCATAGGATTCTGATTTCAAGATCTGTCTTTAAATCCTTGGGTAAATTTACTCATGTGATTTGCATGTTTTATTGTATTTTATCTGTAATGAATAGCAAGCTTTAATTTTATTTAAGGGAAGGTATCCTGGGGATTAAATCCCTGTTAAATAAGCACTCTACCATTGGGCTACAGCCCCAGTGCCACAGTTGTTTGTTTGTTTGTTTGTTTTTTAACTTTTTGTTTTGTTTTATTTTTTGGTTTTTGTTGTTGTTGTTGTTTATTTGTTCGTTTATGGAGACCAGGTTTCTCTGTGTGTGGTTTTGGCTGTCCTTGTACTCTATAGACCAGGCTGGCTTCCAGCTCACAAAGATCTGCCTGCTTCTGTCTCCCAAGTGCTGTGTCTAAAGGCATGCACCACCACCTCCTTTTCACTTATTTTTAACCTTAACTTTTTACATGTGTACAGTTCATACCTCCCACTCTTTCTCCTCGAACTTCTTTTGGAGCATCTTAACTTCATGGGGTTTTTTTGTTTGCTTGTTTCTGTTTTTTTAATAATTCGCTGAGTCCAATTAGTACTGCTGATATGTTCATGGGCCATCAACAGTGGCCACACAAAGAAAATGATTCTCTCTCTTCCAGCGGCCGTTCCCTGCCAGTAGCTTTTCAGTGAGCTGTGGGGTCCCGAGCCCCTTCCCCATGCACACTGCAGTTTGTATCAGCTTGATCTTGTGCAGGCAGCCACAGCCGCTGAGAGCTCATGATTGTACTGGCCAGTGCCATGGTCAGAGGACAGCATCCTCACCTTCCCTTCTACACCCTCTTCTCCAGTGTTCCCCGAGCCAATTGATAGAGATTCTGGTTAGGTCTGAGTATTCATAGTTACTTATTGTGAACAGTTTGATCAGTTAAAAACCTGCATTAACTACTGCCCATCGTAAAAAGAAACCTCTGGCTAAGGTTAAGAGGGGCCAGGGAACCCACATGGAGAGGCTGTAGTGAGCCTTATTTATAAATTAAATTTTAACGTGTGTATTGGAGGCTTACAAAATGATGTCATAAGGTATATAGATAGATAGCAAAATCAACTATAGTGAAGAAATTAGCATACCATCTTGCATATTTTTATTTTTAGTCAGAAGCAGGTAAAATGTGCTTAAAAACAAAAATTCCTAATACTGTCCAGTTTTATTGGCTCTAGTCCTCAGGTTGAACTGTAGACTCCTAAATTTGTTCACCGATCCTCTCAATTTTTTTTTTCTAGGTCTTCCTCACCCACAGATTTGTCCTCACTCTTCATATATGAGCTTTATATTCTTCCTTAATCATCCACATACAAGTGAAGCCAGGCGGTGTGTTTATGTGTCTAGCTTGTTTTACTTAGCACAGTGTCTCTAGATCCAGTTATGTTGTGATAGATGAAACTTTTTGTTAATGAATGAGATTGTCTGTATGAATGTATATATATGTGCATACATAGTATATTTTTAAGTGTCCATGCATGGACATTTGAATTGTCTTTGTGTTTTATGTGTTGTGGGTGATTCTTCAGTGAACATGGGCGTGTAGATATCCTTATAAGGTGAAGATTTTATCTACTTCGGGCATATCTGTCCCCAAAAGTGGTGTGCCTGGGTTGTGTGGTAGTTGTAGTTTTCATTTTGCTGGGAAACTAATAGTTTTTCATGAGGCTTCACAGATGTAGTTCTAACAGAAGTGTAGCATGGTTTTCTTTATTCTCGCCACCGTTCATTACATCTTGTGTTTGTGATGGTGGGCATCCTGTAAGTGAGAGATGTTCTCTCATACGGCTTCAGTGGGTTTGAGCTTCCTTTTATCATTCCCTTCATCATTTTTTATGTTTATGGAAAAAAGGTATATTTAGATCTTTTGATTCCTTTTAATTGAAGCTTTTTTGTTTTTTTCCTAGCCAAGACCTCATATAACCATGAAAACTGTGTTGCTGAGGGTGATATAAAAAGTAATGATGGCTACATTTCAGTCATTTCATTTAGTACTCAGTCCATGAGGTCTGTTCAACAGTGAGGTGCTTGTACCATTTCATAGATGAGAAGTCTTAGGTACTAAGAAATGACTAGTTTTATCCATGAACCCTCTGATGCTAACTTGTGTAGTGTAAAATTAAATTCTAATTTGAATCCAGAACTTCTTCTAGTTCATTAATTAAAATATTTGTTTTAATTTTGTTCAATTTCGTTACATTAAATGCAGTAACCATAATAACAAGTTTAAGGCATGCTGCTCTGTAGGGTTGGTGATTATCTGTAAAGTATCATTTTCAAGGAGAATGTTTATAATGAGTTGATTTTATAATCGGGACTTGAGAACTTAGCACACTGTAGGTAAAATGTCAAAATTGTGTTTTGTTTTCTTTCTGTAACTGAGGTTACGTTTTAGCCTGATACTGACTTGTATTTGAAAGTGTGTATGGTAGATTTGAGCAGGAAAACATAATAAAATATGGATTAGACTGGAATTAAGAGAATTTTATTAACTTTTCATGTAGTGGTTTTGATTTGGTTAGGCTGAGTTGTTTATTTGCTTACTCTAGTGCTGCAGCATTGTTTTGACTTTGCTGCTTCTGGTTGAGTTTTCTTTTGACCCTTGGAATAACAGAGCTGTAAAAGCTTCTGCAGCAATTTCTAAGCCATTTCATCTATGGAGGATGGAACCTCTCCTCTGTGCAGAGTGGAGGCTCGGACTGGGCATTACTTTTAGTTGTCACAGCTCTAATCTGGACTCTTTCTCCAGCTTTTATGTCTTTTACAATCTTTCTGTCTGTCTCTGTCTCTCTATGTGTTTCTCTTTGTCTCTGTCTCTCAGAGTGAATGTGTTTGTTGTTATTAAGCTTTCTGCCTCTGTGCAAGCTATATCCATGGCCCTTTTTAAACTTTTTTTTTCTTTTTTCTTTTAATTTTAGACAGTATCTTGCTATGTTGACCAGGAATACCCAAACTTGCTCGCCAGACCCTGAATTTGAAGTCTTCCTGCTACCATATCCCAAGGAACTCCAACACTGACATTTTTTAATAATACAATTCACCTCTTGACACTGCCTTTAAAAAAAAAAAAGATTTATTTTATAGATTTAAAAAAAAGATTTATAAAAAAAAGATTTATTTTATAGTGTTTTGCCTGGATATATGTATGTGTATACACCACTTGCATGCAGTGCCCATGGAGGCCAGAAGAGGGCATTAGATCCCAAGGAACTGTAGTTACAAATAGTTTTGAGCTGCCGTGTGGGTGCTGAGAACTGAACCCGGGGCCTCTGGAAGGCTCTTATGCTCTTATATAATGTTTTTCATTGGTGTTTATCTGATATTTGTAGTTACGTTCAGATTTTGTGTTCTTGGCTGAGATATTGTACATACAGAAGTGTTCAGTGTCACCCTTCCTTGGTAACGTTAATTTTGATGACCTAATTTTACATTGTCTGATTTCTTCCTAGTAACTTTTCGCCTTGCACTTATATGCACTTATATGGACCCTTTACGTGTCTTGAGTAAAATCATGATTCTTGTTTGAAGTTGTTGAAAAGTAATAGTTGCCTCATAGCAGCATTCTTCTATATTTCCCAGTTAACACTTGGCATTTTGATGTATTCAGAAGCCCTCTCTGTCTGTCTGTCATGAACTTTGCAGATCTTTGTTCCTTTTAGTGGTTATCATTTTTTACTATCCTAATGATCTTAGTGTGTAGACTGTCTCAGATTTAGCCTAGGGGTGTCCTTCTCAAACGTGTGTGCGTGTGGTTTTTTCAAGTCAGGGTTTCTCTGTGTAGCCTTCTCTGTCCTGGACTCACTTTGAAGACCAGGCTGACCTTGAACTCACAGAATCTGCCTGCCAGGCCCCGAGTGCTGGGGATTAGGCACATGCCTGAAATCTCTTGTGTTTTTATGACATGTCTTGATTCTTCAGCATTGGTCTGATTTTGGCATAAGGTGGTGCTTCTGGTCCATCTTATGATTACCAGTCATCCATCTTTTAAGAGGAATGCTCATGTGTTAGTCAAATGATGTCTAAAACTTAAGAGATAACTTATTTTTATGTACTAGTTTGACGTCTACCATGTTTCCAGTGTATGAAATATAAATTTGTTATAATATGAAATTTTGTAGGCTGTTTTTCTTCCTTGGGGATCCAAGTGGCATTTACGGTGTACTTTTATCTAGAAGTAAGCTGAGTGTCTTTGACTCTGCTGAGAATAGGATGGTTTTCCTATTGCAGTGGTGTGTTGTATTTCCCTGTCCCTGTAGCCCTCCAAAGTGGGATCTAGTGTAAGGATAGTACATGCTCCACCTAAAATATTTAAGGTCAGAGTACTGTGGCTTATGTAAAATACAAATAAATGTTTTTCTTTATAGCTGTACAAATACTTTGATTTTGTAAAACGTCTTATATAAACAAAATTGTAAAGCTGTTACCTATGTGAGAAGTGATTACTTAAAGTTGGCATATAAGGACAGGCTTGAGAGAGGCTGAGGTTAAGAGCCTATGCTGCTCTTGCCAAGCAGCTTGGCCTAAGTTCCCAGCATCTACGTCAAGTGGCTTACAGATACCTGAACCTCCACTTCCAGCTTTCATGTGCACATATCTACATTTTGATACACTCAAATGCATACATACTCACAAGCAAGCCCCCACACACACTTAAAAATAATCAGAATCTTTAAAAATACAAAATTATTATATAAAGTAAAAAAAAAATATCTAGTTAAAATAATCCCAGAAAATCTTTCAGAAATTTAGTGCTATTGCTTATTGACTATAACTGTTTTTTCTCTAAGGACATGTTTCAGTTTCTTTAGTTGAATACCAGATGAAAGAATTGACTTCTACTAAAAAGAATTAAAGAAGCCCACTCTGCATAGTGAGGTACAGCAAGAAGGTCACAGTGTAAGCGGCACATGAAAACTAAGACTGTCAGAGGGGCCAGTCTTCTCCACCACAATTGTGTGTGTGCTGTCCACTTACTTGGTAGGCTGCTGGCAGGGGGAGCTGCTTGGTATGTGTTGGGGGTACTGCAGTTGAATCTATACTTCTCTGCATCATACAGAATTGTTTTTAGTTTTCCCAAACTTTATCGACAGACTTCTTTCCATGTTAGATTTTTGTTAATTTTTAGATTAAATGACTTTTTGTATAACATACATTTTTCCATTAATGGCTTTCCAGGAACTAGTTTTTTAATTAAATTTTTATAAGAATTGATAAAATTGCATTCATAGGCATACAAGTGTGCATATCTACCCATACATGTGTGGATTGATGTTGTTCTACATTCTTCATTATGTCCATAAGATAAATTGCCAGAAATTAATTACTAGGTTAAAGGGGTTTAAATTTTAAAGTTTTTCTTGTAATTTGTAAAATACTCTTACTAATATTATATTAATGTCATATTTTAGACAGTATATGGAAGAATGACTAGTTTACCTTAAGCAATGTAGAGTATTATATACTTTGAGTTATTTTGATGTTTTAATTTCTGAATTCCCTGTTCGTGTCATTATGGCCATTCTTTTTTGCCTTTATAAAATTAATACTAGGCATATCAACCCTGTCTGACTTGTAAATCACAAGTAACTACTCTTATTTGTTGTGTGTTTTCAAATGAGTTTTAAAAACTCGTGTTTATTTATGATTAAATTTATCAGTAGATAGGTGTTTTCCGCTTGTGGTATCATGCTAGAAAGGCTGCCCTTGTTATTCTTATCCCTAAGATTACTATCTTAATATGTCCCCAGCATTTTAAAAGACATTTTCACTTGTGTGTATGTTTAATCGCTAGCAGCACGTGCATGCATATATGTGCAACACACACTAAAAAGGTGTATTTTAAAAAATGTGTGATGGCTACGGTTTAAACTGCTATAGCAACTTAATTATATATTTAAATTTCTATTACTAAACATGTATTCAAATTGTGAAAAAAATTGAAAGCGATAGGAGAGTCATCTGAAGTTGTTTGAGCAAGGTAAAGGTTACATCAGCCAGAAACAAATTGACAATTAAATTGACCATGATGATTTTTTCTCTCAGTTCTGATTTATTCATATGTTTCAATATCCAGTAACAATAATAAGGACTACTCATACTTTTATAGATTATACTGTGAAAACAGATGTAACTGTAGAAAAAGTCAATTATAACTAATGCTTCAAAAGTTGTATCTCTTAGTACAGTTTTATCAGAAATTAACATATTTACCACCCAGTGTAAAAATAACAGTCCTTCAGTAAAGCTAGGTAACCATTACTTTGAAGCTTTGCTTTGAACTCGTGATCCTCCTGCCTCTGCCTCCTTCAGCAAATCCTACCGGTGTGCACCACCACGACTGGTGAACCTTTACTTTGAAAGTGTAAAGAAAATAAGTGAGTACAGTGGTAAAAAATGATTGATATGTAATAGATTAAAAATACTTCCAGACTTCACTGAAGGTGCTGCAGACATTCCCCTAGATATGCATAACAAGTATAATTAAAATAGCTGATTCCATTTTTTCTTACTACTCTGAAAATTTTTTTCTTGTAAAAATGGTGGTAAATTAGCAGAAAAAAATCTATAGAAGAAAATGCAGGAATGCTGAAATATGTGTTAGAGGAAAGTGCTTGTTTAGATGAATCACAGTTGAGAACCTCACTGGAATCTCCTGGATCTATTTTCTCACAGTGTGGTCCTGTTTTTCCTTTCATCGTCTCAAAAGCGTTCTCCTACATTTTAGACTAAACTGGGTTCCCACAAGTGTAGTTTCTAAACAGAAATCCAAATCAGAAGTTTGAACGAATGAAAAGTTTAAACATATGAAAGAGATTAAACTTAAACACATTGAGCTAGTCCTAAGAATCAGTAGAATCATTTTAAAAATGATTAAAGAAAACATTTCTAGAGGGCAGAGAGATGGTTCAGTGGGCAAAGAGGCTTGTAGACAAGCCTGCTGACCTGAGTTCAATCCTCAAAACAGAACTGACTCCAGGAAGTTGTTGACTGACTTCCACATGTGCCTGCAGTCAGACATATACATTACACACAGACAAACAAAATCTTTGTAAATCAAGTCACTTATATGAGAAGTCTGTATGTAAAACACTTCCATTGCCTTTGTTACTTTCCTAGTTGACACCTGAAGAGGAAGGATGGTATAGCACCCCAGAAGTTCCCCCAAAGGTAGAGAGATGAGGCGGGACTGTAAGATGTAGAAGGTGGACATTTCCAGCTAGGCAAAGACACTTTACGGTTCTGGGGGATGACCGACATCATGCGAAGCAGAAACACCTCACAAATACAACATTTCTCAAGAACAACTCGGGCTCAAAGTAGGAAGTCTAGACATAGAATAAGACCATGTAATGATTTAACACAACATAGAGGACATTCCTAATCTATGAAAAAGTTTTACTTGGTGGAAGAAATACTGGCAAGTCACAACAATAAGAAAATATTTGTAAAATGTTTATCTGACAAAGGTCTGGTACCCAGGTACACAAAAACCATGTATGATTTTGACAGTAAGAAAAAATCCACTGAAAGTGAGCAGAAGTGCAAATATCTCACCTAACTAGTCAGAAATAGCAATTAAAAATATAAAGACATGTCTAATATAAAGTGCCATAGAGCTCTACCAACAAAAATGACAGCTGAGTCAGTAGAATAAAAGTACAAGCCACTGTGGCCGCCAAAGTTTACACCAGCCGGGGATTCAGAGTGAGATTCTTCTTAAAACCAAGTCACTAAAACCTAAATAGTGCCACATGCCCTGTGCAATGCTTACAATCCAAAGCACTGGTGCAACTTGATGGCAAGGATGTGAATAACACACACTGTCTGTGGGCATGTAGAATGGCATGACCACAGCAGAAGACTGTTCAGGCAGTTCCTTAAAAGCCCAGCATTACTTATGCTCCTGGGTATTTACCCAGACAAGTTGAAACATGTCCACTGAAACCTACACATAGCTTCCTTTTCTTACCTTCCTGTCCACCATGATGTAAATTGTTTTTGCCACACAGTCCTATGCTCATTGTTCTACAGCAGGCCCAGAAACACAGCCAAGTGACCATGGACTGAACATCTTGGAAACCATGAGTCAAAGTACTCTTTCCTCAAAATAAAACAAAATAATACACAATAAAAACAAGGTGTTGGGGATATAGCTGAGGACTGGAACAAAACACCCTGCACATGATTTATAGTAGCTTTCTTAATAATTAGTAAAAGTTAGAATGTCTCAGATGTTCTTGAATAGGTAAGCAAAGTGTGGTAGAACCTTACAATACGGAGTATTAGCAGTAAAAAGATAAAAAAAAAAAAAAAAACTGTTGGGCAGTAGTGGTACACACCTTTAATCCCGGCATCTGAGAGGCAGAGGCAGGTGGATCACTGTGAGTTTGAGGCCAGCTTGTTCTACAGAGTGGGTTCCAGAACAGCCAAAACTACACAGAGAAAAACACGGTCTGAAAAAACAAAAAACAAACAAAAAAGATAAAAAACTAACAAGCCAGAAAAAGACAGGAAACTTTACATGTACTGTAAAGATAAAGAAGTCAGTCTTCAAAGACTACACACACGTTGGGATAGATTCCTGAAACTGAGTTATTTAGTGAAAAAGGAGGTAAGCATTTAAGGCTTTTGTTATGAAATGCTCATACAAATGTTATGTCAGTGCAGTTTATAAGGTAATATATGGAAGATTCCAAAAACTATAGAGATAGCAAAAAGATCAGTAGTTTCCAGAATTTGGGGAGTAGAGGCACACAAGATTTTTAAGGCAGTGAAGCTGTTCTGTTTGGTATCACAGTAATGGATTCATGTGTTAAAACAGCAAATGTTCATATTAAATCAGTCAGTGTACAACACAAAAAGAATCTTAATGTAAATTATGCTCTTTAGGTAATGACAGTGAATTAATAGTGTCAGTGTTACCAAATGCAGCATGCTAACATAAGATGTTGGTAGTAGGGAATGAGAAGGTTAGCTGTGGAAAGTAGTACTCTTCCGTTCAGTTTTCCTATAAGCCTATTTTTTTCCTGTAAACCTAAGTTTACTCATTTTAAAAAAGCTGTCTGAGCTTATAGTAAATTTATAGTAACTTTAAAAGATCAGTATACTCCGTATTAAATAACTTCTGAGTCATAACAAATTAAAATGTACGTGTACTCACGCACACATACACAGATTGCACCCAGGGCTCTGTATGAAGACGTGCTCTGTCATATAGAGTTAGAGTCTACCTTTCCCTTCAGTTTTCTCATTCTTCCAAAAACATGTCTGGTTTTGGATTTTAAAATGTTTGTTATTAATTTTTTTTTTTTACATGTATGAGTTCTTTGCCAGCATGTCTGTGTACCATGTGCATGCCTGATGCCCACAGAGTCTAGAAGAGGGCATTAGATCCCTTGGTGATGGAATTACAAATGATTGTTTTTGCCTTGTGACCCACCACTGTTAACCAGGGCCACTCGAGTGGGCATAGTGTGAAGTTTTCTACTAAAGTAGAGAATTTACCCATGGCTGCGTCATCACAGACAGTGACTTGCCTTTACCCAGCAGCCCTCTGGCCATTAGCTCCTCAAGGTGGAGCCCCATGGGTCCTGTTTATGGGCTGGCCTTGTGGGTGCTGGGAATCGAACCCCAGTGCTCCGCAAGAGCAGCCAGTGCTCTTAACTGCTGAGCCATCTCTCCAGATCCTCTTGTTTGTTTTTATTGTTTGAATGTTTAAGATAAGCTGAATTCTTCATTTTCACAGTTATTTTGTGAATAATTTGAATTTTGCATGTCATTGGCATGTCAGCTTTTAAAAATAGGACATAGGAAAGAATGATACTAGGATTTACTATTTGTTTTTTGTTTTCCATTTAATTTCTATTTGGAAAACGTCTGTTTTACTTCATGGTAGGTATCCTGTGAACTTAATTGTTGTCCCCAGGTGAAAGAATGTTAATTGTAGAGTGTAGAAGTATGTGAAATTCTTACAATTACGGTCTTTTGTCCCTAAATGTTTTGATCAGTGGCCTATGTTTTGCCTGACATGTAGTGGGAAATAGAGATACTCATACTCAACAAGAATAGTTCCATATGTGTATGCCTTTTTTTCCAGAGAGGGCCCTTTTTGATTAGATGCCCCTTTTAAAACAATTTGAATGACGTCATTAAAGATAATTCCGCAGTTTCTGAAGGAAGTGCTCTCTCTTGTTTTTGACAGTTTCATTCCTGTATATTATAACATTCCTCCTCCATCCATTCTTACCCTGCTACTCCCCCCCTGCTTAAGTCCCCGGAACACTTTGGTATCTTTTTGTTGGTTTTTGCCTCGTGACCCACCACTGTTAACCAGGGCCACTCACGTGGGCGTGGGTGTGAAGTTTTCCACTAAAGTATAGGTAATTTGCCAGTGGCTGTGCCATCACAGACAGTGACTATGTTTCTCCCAGCAGCCCTCTATGGCTCCCAAAAGTCTCTTCGGCCTCTGTGACTTTATGGGCTAGTCTTGTATAAGCCTTGTTATGCACCTGCGGCTGTTGTGAATTCATGTGTGCCACAGCCACGCTGTGTCCATACGATAGCATTTCATAGCCCTTTACATCCTTCATCCCAGAACTCTACTGGTTGTAGTTGTTACTATTATTATGATTTTGGTAACGTGCACATAATATGAAATTTAGCATCTTAATTTTTAATTATTTTCAACTCAAACCGAAATTCTCTTTTTGAGCAATAATTATGTCTCAACAACAAACAAAATATTTAGATACTGCCACATGCCTGTTAAAATGTAATAGTTCCCCATCCAGAGCCTCCCTCACCTCTACTTTTAGTGATTATTTTCGTGTGTCTGAATTGATGATACGGGTACTACATATAAATGCAGTATAGTATTTGTCCTGTTATGTATGGCTTATTTCACTTAAGATATTTTCAAGATTTATCCATCCATATAGAATGTATTAAGGATTTAATTTCTTTTTAAGAGTAAATGATATTTCTTTGTATGTAATACTGTACTTTAGTCATTTATTTTTGAAGGGTACTTGAATTTTCACCGTTCAGCTCTTATGCTCTAGTGATAATTGATTTACAGATTACAGATCTATTGATGTGGCTCAGTCCCTCTCCTCTTTTTATTTATTTATTTACTATTATTATTTTTTTTAATCCCTATACGTGTACTAGGAAGTAGAGTTGCTGGATCACATGCTAATTCTATGTTTAGTGTTTTGAGCAGCCACTCTTCCATTTTCAGTTTTTACCGTTTTACACTCACTTATGAACAGTGAAGGAGGGTTCTAATTTCTTGGTATCCTGTTAATGCTTGCTTTCTATTTTTTGTTTTGTTTTGCTTTAGAATAACCATTCTAAGTGGTGTTTACTCAGCCTATTTTGTTTTAACCCTGATACAGCTAACACAGCATTGATATTTTATCCTTCAGTTAGAGGAGTAAACTCGTATAGAGCAAATTAGAAAAGCCTGTTTGAAGGGTCTTGGGCAGTGGCTCAGCTTTTAAAATTACTAGTCGCTCTTCTAGAGGACCCAGGTTCAACCCCAACACCCGCAGCAGTCTGTAATTCCAGTCCCAGGAGATCTGACACCCTCTTCTTGTCGCCAAGGTTATTGAATACGTATGCACCGACATACGTGAAGGCAAAACAGCTCCCCCACACAAAATAATAACAAAAATTGTAAAGAAGCCAATCTAACTAACTATATATATATATGTGTGTGTGTGTGTGTATATATAGTGTGTATATGAATATATAAAAGAGTGAATAAAGGACAGTATGTAAGTATAAAGAAATATCATTTATCCTTTAAAAGGAGTTAAGTCCTTAATACATTCTGTGTGGATGGATAAATCTTGAAAATATACTGAGAAATATGTACATAGATGTATATGTATATATACACACAATCACGTAAGCACATATGCACACACATATATATGCGAATGAAGGGGCTCTTTGACAGGTGAATATAAGATCTAGAATTGAGGACTTCATTTGGCAAGATGCTGTGAGAATTTTCAAAACTTCACACTATTCCTTGATCTGAGCATAAAGACTGTTACATGGTAACAGAGTCCTGGGGAACCAAACCCTGGTCTTCTGCAAGAGCCATTGTAGCCATTGAGCCATCGTAGCCATTGAGCCATCTCTCAGCCCAGTAATAATCCTAGCAGCTGGTAAGATGGGCTGATTTCATCTTTAGTTTTTAATTAGTACTTTACTTGGAATGTTTTTTTTTTAATTCTACAAAACTACAAAACAAAACAAAACTACTTTGTTCCTACTGTCCTGTGAGATGTGGGTTTTCAAATTTTTATTACATTTCATTTATTATAATTCAGCTGAATGTGGAAATCTGAGGACAACTTGTGGGAGTCAGTTCTTTCATTCCACTCTGTATGTAGGTCCTGGAGATTGAACCCAGGTGATAAGCACCTTTACCTGCTGAGCTTAACTCATTGTCCCAGTGAAATATGTTTTTAAAGGGCATAATGATACTTTTAAAATAGAAAGAAAACAAGAAGTGAAAGTTACTCTAAGTGTTATTTGTAGTTACTGTTCATGATTTATTCAGGATGATGCATATATTGGCTATTAAATCCCTCTAAAGAATTACAAACGATAGTAGTAGGTGACCAAAGAACTCTGAAATCTAAACGTTAGGTGATTGTCACTCAGGGTTACTGAGCTGTGTGAATAGCCACTGCTAATATTATTAATGTAGTAAGTTCATGTAATTCCAACTGGGAGCAGAGTAATTTTATTTTTAAATTATGCTATTGTGAATAAATGTTTGGTTTCTTTCAGGTTTTGTCATACCTGTAAGTGATTATTTCTCACTTCCTCTTGGATATGTAGACTAGAGAAGCTGGAAATGTCCTAGTTCTTTGGTTTTTATTTTTTAAAAAAATATTTTTTTATTTATGTATTTTATATTTATTTTGGTGCCTTGGCTTCATATATGTCTCTGTGAAGCTGTTGGGTCCCCTGGAACAGGACTTACAGACAGTTGTGAGCTGCCATGTGGGTGCAAGGTATCGAGCCCAGGACCTCTTGAAGAGAAGCCAGTTTTTCTTAACTTTTAAAAAATGGCTTTTCACTTTAGTTAGAAGGACAGTTAGAACCACCTGAGGATTTACATTCCTGGTCTCAATAATGATGATAAAGATGTAAAATATTAGTAGTGGTTCATCTGAACAATGTATAATAATAACATAAGCCACTATTTATTGAGAGTATATTACATGCCAGCATGCTAGGCACTTTATTATGCTCAGTTCTTTTTTTTTTTTTTTTAATTTTTTTAATTTTTTTTTTTTTTAATGCTCAGTTCTTACATAACTCACAAGAAGGGAAATTATCAGAGGGTTAGTCATTTACTTGTACTTGTAGCTAATAGATAAAAAGAGTTTGGAATTTAACCCAGCACTTTGAAATATTTTTTTGGTTTGAAAATTTTGGATGTGTGTATGCAATGTATTTTGATCATCTGCTCTATAATTTCCCATTCAGTTTCTTAAACTCTTTCCTCCATATCTACTTCCTCTCTTCATGTCCAATACATTTTTTTATGACCTGCCCAGTCTAATTACTGCTATCCTTGTGTGCATGGATATGGCCCATCTACTGGAGGGAACATAGACAACTTACCAGTCCCCATAATACCCTTAAAGGAAAATGCCTCTCCCCCTCCCACCATTTGTCAACTACCTGTAGCTTCTCAGCTGAGGTGGGCTTGTGAGCCCATCCCCCATCCATGGGGCCTTAACTTTTTAGACTTACCTTATCATGTGCATGTGTGTTGTATGTGGGGGTATGTACATGGAAGTGCAGGTACCTTCAGAGACCACAAGAAGGGGTCAATCCTTTGAGCTAGAATTTCAGGCAGTGGTGACCTCCCTCACATGGTGCTGGGTAACCTTAACCATGAGCCATCTCCAAAACGCTGACTTCTGAAATGTTAAACACTCATGACTTTACACGGTGTCCTGCAGGTTTTGGTGTAGTTGTGACATAGTGAAACAAGGGAAGAACCTCCTGTTAAAAGTATGTGGTTGAGCTGCACTTGGTGGTGCAGTCCTTTCATCCTAGCGCTTGGGAGGGAGAGGCAGGCATATCTCTGAGTTCAAAGCTAGCCTGGTCTACAAAGCAAGTTCCAGGATAGCCCAGAGAAACCCTCGAAACTGTGTCTTGGGGTGGGGGTTGAGGGTGGATTCTTATGTGGTGCTAAGATTGGACCTATTTTTCTAATTAAGAGTAAAAAGTTGTCTTTGAATTATGTTGTTTTAATATTGCATAGTCTAGGAGGTATGAATGCTTTTGAATTTTTCTTTTTCTTCATCTCTAGATATTCAAGAATTTTATGAAGTGACCTTACTTGATAATCCAAAATGTATAGACCATTCAAAGCAGTCTGACCCAGTTCAGCCTGTGAACACTTGGGAGATTGCCAGCCTTCCAAGCACAACTGTGACGTCAGAAGCCCTGCCCAGCAGCCTTAGCCCTCCAGTAGAGGTGAGACAAAGTTTTCACAGTCATTTTTCAGTGGTCATCTTTTTCTAAAGATGGATATTTTTTGGAAATAGTAATGAGATGGAGAATAGAGTTAAAATATTCTTTAAAAGTTGAGAATCTTGATTCTGTCTTAAAGTTTGTAACTTGTTTGAGGTCTGAAATACTTGTTTTGGGATAATAAAAAGTGTCTTGCATAGTAGACCCCAAAAAGCTCTGCTTCTGTAATTATTAAGATGGCCACTATAGTTTGAAAGATGATTTTGCTTTGGTATTCTTGCCTAGAGAAAGAATATAACTGTGGCTCTGAACTCTTTCTAATGTAAAGAATCCTCTGTTGATTGGCTTGAACGGTTGCATTAAAACTCACAGAAGAATAACAGTCCTTCCAGTCGGTGTTGGCCTTTACGATTTTCTGTAGTTAAAACTGCCTACTTCTGTGAGTTTTACTAACTATCCTGGTAATTGGTAATGTCGTTTTTCAGTTGTGCTGTGTTGCTGCTGGTAGGGTTGGATGTGGTGCAGCATTTTGTAATGAGGGTTCTGCCAGAGAAGCATTAGTCATTTGAAAGTGGTTGTGTCTAAATTTGAGTCTCGTCCCTTCTGGTTAGTACTAGACTGCCTGGAAGATCCAACCAGCTTCTGTTTGCTGAGTAATAAGTCAGAAAAGCGTTGATGGGGAGCAGCTATGCAGCACATGGCAATGAAGAAGTCGGGTTTTCACTTCTTTTTTACTTAATGTGTTGTTGGATAGCATTTTAGAGCAGGATGAATGAGCACATATAATCCCTCTCCTACATTTTAAAGCTGAAAAAAAGAAATATAAAAGAAAATGAAAAGGAAACAACTTGACCCAGCTTAAGGCTAGTTTTGGACAAGTCTATCTTTGGATATCAGACTTCTTAACATTGAATTTATAGGTCTCTTTAGCAAACTTGATAGAATTGTACACATTTCTCTTTCTTTCTTATTTTGTGTTGCCTCCAAAATAAGTTGCCTGGCATGGCCAAAGCCCTGGATTCAACCCCTAGCCCAGAAGTGGGGACAGATGTGATTAGGTCATGAGGGCCTGCGCCTCACAAGTGGGATTAAGGCCCTTAGAAAAGAAGCTTTGTGCACAAGTTTAGGTCTGCCCTCTGCCTGTGAGAGTGAAGCAAGAAGTCCTTTACCAGAGCACATGCCTAGATCCTAGGCTTCCTATCTACAGAACTGTGAGGAGTATGGTCTTTTATATAATATTCTCATGTGTTTAGTTTTAGCAGCACAGGTAAACCTAGACATTTACAGTTTTCTCGATTAATTACTTTATATGTATGAACATTTTGCCTTTATATATGTATATGAACCACATAACACACCTGATGTCTAAGAAGGTCAGATGACGGGATCCAATCCCCTGGGGCTGGAGTTACAGATAGTACTGAGTCATCATGTGGGTGCTGGGAATTGAACCCAGGTTCTCTGCAAGAGCAGTAAGTGCTCCTAACCATTGAGCCAACTCTTCAACCACCAGTTACTGTTTTCTATTTCATATTTATTGTCTTAGTCCTAGGTTAAAAACCTTGATGTTAGGGTTTAAGAGCATAGACTTTCATGTTGACCTACTGTTTTTCTGTTGCTTGATTTATAATACGTGTGATTATAAAGCAGAGAATTCTTATTTTTATAGCTTTAAATATTTTAAGGTTTATTTTATATGTATGAATGTCCTGTTTGCATGTGTATCACATGCATGCCCAGTGTAGGAGGAAGTCAGAAGAAGGTCTGGAATTGGAGTTATGGGTAGTTGTGAGCCACCATGTTGATGCTGGGAACTGAACCCCAGTCCTCTGCAAGGACAACAAGCACTCCTAACCACAGAGCCGTCTCTCCATTTAGGGATTATTTTTGAATGTCTGATATAGTACAGCCAGTGGTAATGAATATGAATATCAGTTTTAAAGGAACTCTGTGTGAGGTAGAAATTTACCTCCATACAGATTTCAGATTTCAGTAAGAAAGGTCAACAATGTTGTCTTTTTTTATGGTTACTATTGTGATGATGAAACACCATGACCAAAAAGCAAGTTGGGGAGGAAAGGGTTTATTTGGCTTATACTTCCAAATGGCTGTTTTTCACCAAAGGAAGTAAGGAGAGCCACTCAAACAGGGCAAAAACCTGAAGGCAGAGGCCATGGAGGGTACTGCTTACTGGCTTCCCATGGCTTGCTCAGCCTGTTTCTTACAGAGCCCAGGACCACCAGCTCAAAGGTGGTGGCACCACCCACAGTAGGCTGCCCCCCCCCCATCAATCACTAATAAGAAAATGTCCTACAACCTGATCTTATAAAGGTGTTTTCTCAGTTGAGAGTCCCTCCTCTCAGATAGCTCTAGTTTGTGTGTGATGTTGACTAGCCAGCACAAATGTTTTGAGTCATTATATGGGAGAGATTATAGCTTAATGTAAAGTGCTTGGCTGGCATGCATGAAGCCTCTGAGGTTTGATCACCAACACTTAGGCAAAAGGATTTTAGAAACATTTAGTTTTATAAATATGTGAAACAGTGAAACCTAGAATGCTGTGTACAGGCCTAGTTTCTTCACCACTTAAACTATGTAAGCATGCTGAAGGTTCAAGCAAATGGAAGAGTGATAACTCAAGTAAATGTTAGATGTGATTAGTTTGGAAAATGTATGAGAAAGAATAGGATCACATGGTATTCCCTGTGGGGAAATATGCAAGTAATGTTTGAAATTCATACCCATTCACGGATGGGCTCTTGAGAGGGTCATTGGGATATGTCTATCAGTTTCTTCTTTTAGTGGGGAAAATGTATATTGCCACACTTATAAAGTCTGTTATTAGAACTTCTGTTTTTGTGGAAAACACCTTGACAGATGTTAGTCTGAAAATGTACTTAGTTTAAAGCACATTGACAGTTATGAGACCCGGAAATGTTTGGAGATTTAATTGTTTTTGAGAGTGCTATGTGAGTAGGAAATGTATTCCTCTATTGCCCATTCATTCTTGCTTTCTTTGGATTGGAAACTTCGCTAAGTGATCGCTGACTTGACCTCTTCTTCAGTCCTGTTTGTGGCTGAAAAGACTTTGGAGCACACTGACCTGAATTCAACCAAATGCAAAAAGACACTTCTGTTTAACTACAAATTGAAAGATAACGTGGAAATTGTGTTTATTTTGCTTCATACAAGACCGGAGTTAGTACTATGCTCACACATGAAGTCTTGATAGGCAGTCTTTTTCTGACAAACACGTAATGCAACATGGCCTTGACTCTTTTACTTAATGTTTGTTTTCGTGAAAAATATTTGAGATTGCTTGCTTTCTGCAAGTACTTTTCTATTTCTCTTAATGATATAAATCTTTGCATTTTAAGGCATCTGTCCAGTTTCTTTGTTTTATTTATTTACAGTTGGTAACAGTTGCCAAATCCTTGTTAACCTTATGCCTTTGTTACCTTTTTTCTAATACAGTAAAATTAAATTCAATATAGTATATTTTAAAGTAATATCTCATTTTCTTAGTGTCTTTTTTATTCTGTCTTTTACTTTGAACATATGCCTGGTGAGATGTTGAGAATAATCTTTGTTTAAAAACTTTTGGGGGTAAGGGTCTCCACCCCCCATACCTTCCTTGCTCACCCCAGTGCTGATGGTCAGTTGGGGGTTGTTTGCTTGTGTATGCAAGACATTTTACTGCTGACCTACATTGTTGGTGTCCCTGCTTTTCCTTTGTTGTACTTTCATTCATTTTTTTAAAAAGGTGCATTTTGTTTTAATAAAAATAATTCTGTTGGATTACTTAAGAGTATATGACTTTAAAGACAGGAAAAGGAAGTAGGAGAAATTGTCTAATTTACTGGAATATTATTACAGAAAGAATGTACTGTTCTGGTCCTAGTATCTCATTTTTAAGTGGCTGGAAGAACCAAAGGCTTAAAAAATGAGACCATTAAGAACAAACTTTTCTATGCCTTTAGGATAAAAGAAACCTTTATTATTATTATTATTATTATTATTATTATTATTATTATTATTATTATTATTATTTTGATGTTTCAAGACAGAGTTTCTCTGTGTAGCCCTGACTCTGCTGGAACTCGATCTCTAGACTAAGCTGGCCTTGAACTCTCAGAGCCTCCTGCCTCTGCTAGGGTTAAAGGCATGCACCATTACACGTGGCTAAAGGAATCCTTTTGGTTTTTATTTGAATTTTTATTAATTACACTTTATTCACTTTGTATCCCCTGTAGCCCCCTTCCTCCTCCCTTCCAATCCCACCCTCCCTTCCTGTTCTCCATGCATGCCCCTCCCCAAGTCTACTGATAGGGGAGGTCTTAAGGAATCCTTTTCTAAGTGTTACAAAACAACAACAAAAAAAGGCCACTACAAACCAACCACTATGGAGGTTCAGGCTCAGGATGATGGTGAGTTTAAGATCAGCTGAGGAACTTGAATCCTGCTTCAAAATTAACTGTAAAAAAAAAAAAAGTCTAGGGCTATCCATATAGCTCAGTGCTAGCATATATGAGGCCTTGGGTTTAATCCCTAGTCTGATTTTTAAAAAGTCTGGGGAAGGTGCCTTTGGTGGTTAAGCACTTGCCTGGAATGTATGTCTGATCTCCAAAAATCATGAATGTTGACTATAGAATTTTTTTGTGATCCTCAACTTTGGTTGGATCTTAATTATAGAACGTTTGTATGCTGGTTGTGGTGGTGCTTGCCTCTGATGCAAGTATTCTGGGTCATAAGGCAGGAGTATTTTGAGTTTGAGGTGAGCCTGAGCTACATAGTGGGTGACACGTCTTTCTTCCAAAACAACAACATCATCATCATCATCATCATCATCATCATCATCATCATCATCCAGCCAACCAACCAGCAAACAAAAACAATGAAAAAGAAAAGTTTCACATAGCCCATAAGGGCTAATTTTTTTATTTGTAACCACTTCAACTCAAGAAACACATAATACAGTCAGCATTCAATAGGAAAGTGACCAAGGATGTGAATGAACAGTTTATAGAAAAAATATACAACAGTAAACCTCACATTAAAGTAATGCAAATTAAACTGACAAGGGATATTTTCAAGTAATTAGCTCATTAAAAATTAGCTCAGTGAGTACACAAAAAACTCTTATGTGGTTGGTAGAGGAGGAGGACACACTTGCACAATAATTTTGAGACCACAGTATACAATCCTGTGGCCAGTACGTGCTACAGATTAATTGTTTCAAAATAATTACAGAAGTGCTCGTTGCAGTATTCCATATAATATTAATAAATACAATAGAAGAAGCAGTCTGAATGATGATTAGTAAGGAACTTGATTAAAGACACACTGGGTCAGTGGCATAGCTTAAAGGATAAAGGCGTAGTCTCAGGGCTCATAGAAAGAACTGACTTGCACAGGTTGTCCGCTGATCTGCACATGTGTATTGTGGTATTGCATTCATATTTTCATGTATATACATGCACACACACAATGCTTTAAGTAAAGCATTTTACTGTAGCTATTTTAAGCTAAAAATTATTAAGCTAAAATAAACACTATATTTTGACTTTATGATAGTGTGAAAGTGATAGAATTTAGGAGAAATCATGCTTCAGATTTTGAATTTTGATCTTTTCTAGCCCACACACTGGCTCACAACCATCAGTGACTTCATTTCCAGGGGATCTGACACCTCCTGACATCTTTGGGCATCAGGCATTTTGAGTTTGAGGGAAGGAGCCTGGGAAAGAGCACTACCACTGCCCGGTAGCCCTGCTTCCAAGACTTATCTTTCAGTGCTTGGCATTGGCAGCGCAAACACCCGTCAGCCATGAGGTCACACACTGAATTTCTTTAGTGTATCATGTTCTCAGTTTAGGATGGGTTAAAACATAATTCCATTGTCAGGTATCTCTATATTGAATGAAGCAGGTTATATGTCATACAGTGTTAGTTGTCTAAAAGAACACAGGCTTAGTCTTCTTTTAGGTTTTTGTGTGTGTGTGTGTGTGTGTGTGTGCGCCTGTGCCTTTAGGCTCATTTTTCCAGCCGTTCAGAGTTCATCCAAGCAGGAGAATTATCTAAGTGGCATGGGAACATAATTTTTTTTTCTTTTTCATCATAGGGTTTTTGTTTTTTTTGTTTTGTTTTGTTTTTTAACTACAGATTTTGGAGGCAGGACAGTTACCGGCACATATGGACTGTTAAAGTTTAAAGCCTTCTGAAGGCTGACTTAAGTGTGTCAGGGACTCTTACATTCATAGGAGGTTAGAGAGTCTTCATGCTGCTTTGTTGTTAATTTCCTGTTAGTAATGAGAGTAACCCTGAAGCACCTTTTCATAGGTCAGTTCATTTTTTTTTAAAGATTTATTTACTTACTTATTTTATGTACATGAATGTTCTCTTTGCATGTACACCTGCACACCAGAAGAAGCCATCAGATCCCAGTATAGATGGTTGTGAGCTACTATGTGGTTGCTGGGAATTGAACTCATGACCTCTGGAAGAGCAGACAGTGTTCTTAGCCATTGAGCCATCTCTCCAGCACCATTTTTTTTAAAAGTCTTACTTAGTTCTTTGTTTTGCCTACATGTATATGTGTGCACCACATCTGTGCCTGATACCCAGAGTTACACAGAGTTTCGGAACTCACTCTGTAGACCTCGAGCTCACATAGCTCTACCTGCCTTTGCTTCCCAAGTGCAGGGATTAAAGGCGTGCTCGACCACCATCTGGCCTGAGTTGCTTTTTATTAGGTACTTTTATTTTGCTCTTCATGCTCATTTGATCCATATTGCAATTTGCAGATGACTAAAATTTTGTGCCATCCTTCAAATTATAGTTATACCATATGCACCTTGATGGCTCAGTTAAAAACCTTTAATGTGAGCTCTTCACCCAGTTTTTTGGTTCATACTAATCTCTGTATGCCTATAGCCCTTTGCACTTTTTTCTTTGTGAGAGCTGGAGTCAGTCAGGTTTCTGACTTGTAGTTTTCTTTTGGGACCTATATTTTACAGTTAATTTGGGCCTTTTTTGTGTCTCTTTAAAATTTTGTTTTGGAAAAACCCCATACTCACAGAAAATGTAGCTTGTGTGTTCGTGTGTGTGTGTGTGTGTGTGCGCGCGCGCGAGCGTGCTCGCACATGCATACGTGTATTCGATGAGTTTGAGTTTGTAGGTTTATAGTTTTTAGTCCCATTGAAAAAATTCACCCACTGAGTGGGGCCTGGTGACACAGCCTGTAAATCCCAACTACTCTTGAGTCTGAGACAAGATTACAAGTTCAGGGGCAGTGGAGATGGCTCAGTGGTTAAGAGCACTGGCTGCTCTTCCAGAGGACCTGGGTTCAATTTCCAGCAACCATGTGGCAGCTCACAACTGTCTGTAACTCCAGTCTCAGGGGATCTTACTCCCTCTGGCACACACATAGGCAGTACACAGGTATATTTAGGGAAGACACCAATACACAAAATAAATTAATAGCTAGCTAGGTAGGTAAGTAGACAGATAGCTACATATTTAGATATTTAGATAGACAGATGGAGATATATGTATGTATGTATGTGTATATATATATAGGTAGAGAGAAAGACAGATGTTTAGGTATTTAGATACATAGATGATTCGATAGATAGGTAGGTAGGTCGATAGATAGATAGATCTAAGTATTACAAGTCTAAGGCTTGCCTGGGCTACATAGTATATTCAGAGCTACTGAGGACAGTTTAGTGAGACTCTGTCTCAAAATAAAACCTGAAATGAGGAAGGGGTGTATAGATCAGTGCTAGAGTGTTTGCCTACTTCATATAAGATTCTGGTGAAAAGTGACAGACTTCAGATATACATAAAAAGGGGGAAGCTGATTCCAATTGCATATAAATCAGTTTGATTGGGTTTGTCTACATAGCTTACTAGTGTTATAATTTTTCCTCTGCCTTATTTTGGATGGTTTCTATGTCTAAAGTTTATCAAATGTAATATCATTAATTCCATTCAGAAAAAAAATTATTTCAGATATTTTAATGATCTCTAGAAGCTCAATTTGGCTCTTTTATTTATTTGTTTCCCACATCTCATAATTGCTTGTTTTTGCCTTCTCTACATGAACACATGCGGCCAGAACCAAAGTAGCTTTTAAAATCGCCTTGTTTAACTGTTTTTATTACTTGTCATTTCTGACTTTTTTTTAAAGATTTATTTATTTATGTATTTATTATCTATACAGTGTTCTGTCTGCATGGTCACTTGTGTGCCTGAAGGGGGCACCAGATATAGATGGTTGTGAGCCACCATGTGATTGCTGGGAATTGAACTCAGATCCTCTGCAAGAGCAGCCAATGCTTTAACCTCCAAGCCATCTCTTCAGCCCCGTTTCTGATTCTCTTAATTGGCTTTTCTCCTTTCCTTTGCCTGCTCACTTTTAATAAGTTTTACAGACCACTGTGAATTCTAATATTTTGTAAGTATTGGTTATTTTATTGTTTTAAATAGTCTTAAGCTTTGCTGTGATATACAGCTAAGTGTCTTGGAAAAGTTGAAATCTGTTGTACTTAGAAGCTTTTTTTTTTCCTTTTTCTTTTTTTGGAATACTGGGGAACAGTTAGTGTAAGGCTAATTTTATTCCCAGATTGTGGCCATACTCTTAGTCCTGCCTAGTATCCTGCCTATTAGGAATTGTTATACTATTCTTGGTACCACGTAAATTCTGGTGACTGTCCATCTCTTGGTTTTTTTTCTTAGCTTCAAATTTATGTTTTTGCTAATCAAGATTATCAGAGCTAACCTGGGGACTTGAGGAAAGCCCTGCCCATCTCTGGAGATCTCCTTTTGCATTTCTGTTCCTTCTGCTTAATCTTACCATGAATTTTGGACACCTTGGTCATACTGAATTATTTAGGTCTCTGTACATATTACTAGGCTGTGTTTAGTTTTCTTGTTCCTTTGTTGCCCCAAAACTTTGGCTGGACAGTTATAGGGCTCATCTTCTGTTTCCCCTTATAGAGGTTTAATTGCTTTGAACTGCCTCTCTCGTTACCTAAAATTATTTCTTCATATTTGTTCAGAGTTCTTGTTTTAGTTGCTAAAGGTAGATCATTTTGTTCTTTATTATTTGTCATGGCTAAAAGCAGTTGCCTGTGTATTCTGAAGTGGTGCTGATCACCTTTGTGCATAAATATTGGGTGAGATATTGCTATCCCCAAATGCTTATATTTAAGACCTTTAAAACTTGTTCGTATTACAGTGTAGCCTCTAAATCATTTCAAAGAGTAAATGACTAGAAAAGAACACACTGATTTAAAATGCCCCTAGTCAGTGCCAGTTTGCGTGTTGACAGGTGCAGTAAATGCAAAAGTTAATACAAGAGTATGAGTATGAGAGGCTACATTCAAGCTTTACGGAATGATAATAAGTGCATAAAAAGTACAGTTGACTTGTTACAGCATAGACATTGTAGATACACAACTACTGTCCAAATAGGGAAAATAGGTGTACTTAGATACTAGTAGGAAATTGAGTAAATGGTCAAGTGACATTTTCATTAAAAAAAAAAAAAAGGCAACATCTCATACAACTTAGATTCTGTAAAATTGCTGTTTAAAGTGAAGTAGATTTGGCTTTTTGTGTGTGCGTTTTTGTGTGCAGATGCATGTGTTAGGAGGTGAGTATGCAGGCACACATGCACTTGTGTGTTGAGGACAGACGACAGTCTTTGGTATAGTTACTAATTAGCTGTACACCTTTGTTTTTGGGACAGGGTCTTTCATTGGCTTGAACCTGCTGATGTAGGCTAAGCTGGCTGGCCATCAGTCCCCAGGTCTTGTCTCCCCTGTTTCCCCAGTACTGGAATTACAAGTATGAGTCATGTACCTGGCTTTATTTACTTTTCAAACATTTAAATGTGGGTTCTGAGGGTTAAACTTAGGTCCTTGTGCTTAAGCACAATCAACTGAGCCATCTCTCCAACCCAAATTTGATTATTCAAGAGTTATATGGATGACTCTAATGGCTAAGATGAATATAAAGAGTCCAACTAAAACTTTTCTAAAATGAATGTTGTTAAATATGTATCAGGCTGACTCAAATTTAAATCTGGCTATTTGGTTGTTTAATCCATATTCTTATAAGTTTATAATTGAGTGGGCAAAGGTATTTCAGAGGTTTTCTTGGGAAAATGAGGCGTCTCATTTTCAGAATCCGTTCAGATTTCCAGTTTTATAATTGCCTACAGTTTAGATATAAGAAAGGCTTCTAAGTCATCAACACATACTTTGCCACGGTTACGTTGTGGTCATTATATGCTAACCTGTAGGTGCTGAGGATAAAAGAGTAGGTGCAGGAGCCATTCCTGAGTTTTGCCCTTGTTGGGACTTAGTCTGTTGAATATAGAAATTATAACAGAAGTCTTTGTGCCACTGTGTGTTTTATAAAAGGGAAAACTGAGTTGTTCCCAGACCCCAAACCAGGAGAGAAAAAAACTGGTTAAACAGCTCATTGGGTTGAGCCACGTTTGATTTGCTATAGGGATTAGCCAGCCTCTGCTGTTAGGACACCTGTCAAAGGAGGAAGACCTTCCCCTCGCTGGGCAAGACTATTTTAGTATCTTAAAATTTTCATGAGAGAAATTTCAGAACACTAAGAAAGAAACCAATAAATTCTTCTCCTACTTTTCTTCACAAATGCAATGCCCTATCGGTATGTGAATATTACCCACATTGTTTTTTAATATTCTGCTTTAAAAAATGATAAATTTTATTGAAGGGACCACAGTTGTAGATAGTATTCTTCCTTACTCTATGTTTTCATAGGGGAGTCAGAAGCTCATGAAATTGAAAGGCTCTGGGTATCTCTGAGTCTTTTCTCTGTCAGCCTGTCCAACTCTGTTCTTGATCTGAGGGCCAGACACAATTGAAAAAAGTTAGGCAAATTCTGGGTTAAAAAAATACTTACTGAAGAGTTTGAAATGGTACAGTTATAAGTGCCTCTTTGTGGTGCTTCCTCCCTGTACCCAAGGGACAAGGAATTTGGTGAAGTGGATTTAGTAATGCAACAAAGCAAAAATCTGGCTTCATTGCTAAAATGTTATTTATTTTGGTAAAGAGAGAAAATGGAAGTTTTAGTGATAGTTTACATTATTGCTTTGTTCTTCCTGCTCCCCTTCTCAAAAATAACACTTGGAATATTCCATTCATTACTGCCGAGAAAGTCATCACTTTGCAGGCTGCAGTTGCAGAAATGGTTTTAGTGGAAGAAATGTTTGCTTGCATTTTTCTACTGATTTTTTTTCTTCTTTTTTGGGCAGTTCTTTGAATTTTCAAACTATAGCAAACAAGGAGAAACAGATACACATTTGTGTTAGGGCAGTCTTGTGGGGCATTTTATCAGATGACTCTCTGGCAAGGCACCCTGAAAAGAGGGATTAATGAGGTAGCGTCTGAAGCAGCAGTGGGCTCTCACGGAATCAACCCGCCAAGTTCCACAGTGTTCTGTTGGATAATTTCAAGTTCTTCGGATACAGATTACATAAAGAAGATTGTAGGGCACGTGATGCATTCTGGCTTCTTATATTTCAGATAGTAGAAAAATTCCTAGCTCTAAGAATGGATCCTGGCGAGATCTTGGCACATTCATAACTTTTCATTTATGATTTTATCTAACAACTTTTTTTATTTGAAGTTTTTTTGTTATTGTTGAAATAGGCAATTTGAATAGTTTTGCTTTATGGATAAAATACTGTAATGGTAGAGTAATGGATTGCCTGTGCATTGTAACTACAAAGGTAAGATACAGTATGATTTTCTGTGTTCTTTCTTTAAGCTATAACCATTGTTAGATGCTTGACAACAGATACTTGAATCTACAAGATGCATAGGTAGCAAAGCAATAGTTTGAAATGTGTATCAGGTAGATAAAAATGCTGTCTTAAACTGATTATTTTTTTTCTCCAAGATTTACAGGAAGCTTTCCTCCCAACAGCGTATGTCTAGAGAGCCTTGATATGCTTAGGTCTCTTATTTTCTCAGAGTTCTTCTCTTCCACTTGGACATGCCATGTCAGCTGAAAGTGTGATCATTTTGCAAAAAGTTTCTGGACTTTTTTTAAACAGCCGGTTCTTGCTGTGTTGTTGATAGACACTGGTCTGGACAGAGAACCCTTGAACTGGCTTGGGCACTTTCTGAAAATACTTTTAAAGCCTGCTTGCTTTTTGCTCTGAGTACAGCGTGCCTCTCTCAGTCTCCAAGCAGACTACTTTGATTTCTCAGCACCAGTCTGTGGACCTTGTGTGACTGTGTGGTTGGGTATACATTCCAGGTGCTTACCTTTAAACTTCAGGTTTGGGTTTTCAAAACAGGAAGCACCCATTTTGGTTTTCAATTCTACACACTAATGTCACATAGTGAATTTTAGACATAACTGTTGAAATTGTAAGATATTTAGTGATAAAAGAATTAAGTATTTCTGAAAGCAGGCTCTTATTATTGCTGTATAATGAATTAGTTCTCAGAAGAAGAAAAGTGGGAAAACCGGGCATAGAGTTTTGTTTTTTTATTGCAGACAGAGCTGTGGTTCAGATAGTTGTCTGTAATCAGATAGACACCAGTGTGCCTATGATGTGGGTTTGTCCTCTCTAGTAAGAGAACAGGGCTTCCCCATGACATGTTTATTTGTAAGCTTGCTTTTGCATTTGTTTGTTTGTTTGTTTGTTGATATCCATATCCTGTGAATTTCCTTGTGTAATTTCATGTTTAATTTCTTCCAACAGTATAGCAAAGTTATTTGATATATCTCTTTAGTCTTTATTTGATAGAATTAGATTTATTTTTTTCATTCACCTTTTTTAAGCAAAAGAGAACAGGGTTTTTTTATGGCTTAAAAAATTGGATATAATCACTGTTCTTGAAATATTTATAAATTATTATGTAACTAAAAACAAAAATAGGAAAATATGTAGGTTGGAAATTAGGAAACATAAAACATTATTTGTAGTTTTGAAAATGCTAAATTAGAACCATTTATTCTATGATTAGAAATAAACCCTTTGAACATTTTTGATCAGTTGCTACAGCAAAAGAGTAAAAATTTTTTTTTCCTACTCAACTCAAGGCTTCAAAGCATTCCCTCCCCCCTCTTGTCTTCCCGTCCTAGGGTCCTTTCTAAGTTTTTGAGAGCTTTACGGTTTTTAAAATCTGACAGTGTAGTTGATAAAATTCTATCGTGTTAATACTAAAACACCTCAAGTAAAATTTTTTTGATCATCCGCCTCCCCTTTCTCCCACTTGTGTAGGCACAGTGAACTAGGTAGGCACGTTGCATCATTGCTGCCATGGATACCCTTAAGAACAGGCATGTGGGCTGAGCTAAAGCAATGATGATTAGCTCTTTAGTCCCCCCATAACTATAATAACTATATGTTCTTCACAATGAAGACTGTTATTTTAAAATGCTTTCAAATGACTAGGTTGTGAGATAAGATGACTAAATCTTCACTGTTACTGAGCTGCTAAATCTTGGCCTCCATCTACAGTAGTATAATTGGCATTTACTAATTTAAGACAGTCATAAATAGCCTACGTTCCTCTTCTGATTAATACATTCCTTAAAAGGAACTGGGAATTAGACCCAGGACTATGTATATGTCAGGCAAGTGCTCCACTACTGAGCTCTACACCCAGCCCTGATTAATACATTTGAAACAGAAATATAGTGGGTTTGAAAGCATGCTTCCTCTTTGAACTAAGGGAAAAAAATAGTTGTGCTGAGTTTAAACATTAGGGAAAAGAACACTTACAGTATTGTTTCTGGTTATTTTTATATATACTAGTATAGATTATATATTATTTAATCAGCTTGAATACAATATTTTCTTGTGTGTCCCCCATACAACATCTTAGAAAACAGTTAAGTTCTCCTTGAGAATTCTTAGGTTCTTAACTAGCCACCTTATATCACTGTGGAGTTAATATTAGGGACTAGGTAGAGAAATATAGTTTTATCAGGTTCATAATGACTGTAGGGAACTTAATTGTTAGCACACTAGATCTAGGGAGTTCTTCGGGAATATTGTTAAATAGCTTTTATGTTTACATTAGCAGTAAAGTTCTGTGTGTAAACTGCAGCTCAGGGCATTTACATTCTTTGCCATGGAGGATTTAATCTGATCAGTAACTTCTGGAAGGAAAGAAGAAAGGAGGGGCTAACAGATGTATTGGCAGTTCTTTTAGTAGGATCATACCTTTTCCACCTTTTGTTACACTAATTTTTGATCAGTTAGGTCAAAAAGCTCTTCTCTGTGTCTTCTTAGCATCATTTAATAGACTCATAGGTGGCAGAGAATAGAACTGAAAATTTTGTTTAGGATTTCATTTTATCCATATTGGTTTTCCCTGCATGTCTCTCTGTGTGTTCCATGTGTGTGCAGTGCCCAAGGAGGCCAGAAGAGGGAATGGGATACTCTGGAACTGCAGTTACAGACAGTTGTTAACACGTTGTTGCTGGGAATTGAACTCAGACTCTCTGGAAGCTTAGTCAGTACTCAACGGCTGAGCTGGCTCAAGCCTTAGTTGTTGATTTGCCAAATCCGGTAGCTCATGTTAGGTGCTAACAGGACAGTTTTGATGTCTCCTCCCCACCCCACCCCAGTTAAGGAACTGGCAATCATTTGCTGTAAGAACTACACTAGGTTTCCATTATCTTTTGTTAATAGGGCTTTTTTTTTTTTTCCCTTTTTTTTTTTTTTTTCCCTTTTCAGTTCTTCCAGGGTGTTTCTTTCATCTTTGAGGTATTTGCGCATAGCAGATTACAAGCTTGTACCCTCGGAGCTTGCCCTTCAACTCCAGTTCATGGATGGCTTCATCAGGGACTTTACTTAGTCTACTGGTAGATTAGTTCTTCTGCTTCTATAAAAGTATGCCTCATTTCCCTTTTAACACACAGTAGATCATGTGTTTATATTCTTTACAAATGTATTCTTCTCATTGTATTGGAAGTATCACGGAAGTGATATTTTGTTTTTCACAGTATCTCTGCCTGACCAAGTGTTCAGTATTAGTAGGTACTCAGTAAATAATTGTTATGGGTGGAACTGTGGCCCAGATAACCCAAACTTGGGGCCTAAAATTTTATTTTACTTTGCAATGCACTTACATATATTTCAAAAAACTGCCATTAATTTTTACCGGGACTGGGGAGATAGCTTAGTGGTAAGAACTCTGGTTCCTCTTTCAAGGATCTGGTTTGATTGCCAGCACACATATGGTGGCTCACAACTATATGTACTTCCTGTTCCAGGAGAGCCATAGACTGGCTTTCATGGATACCAGGCACACAAGTGGGGCCAGACATACATGCAGGCAAAACACTCACACACATAGATCAAAGATTACTTATGATTCTGTATGGTTTTTTAAAATAGTGACTTCAAAAGTATTCAGAAAGTAGGTTTTTCCTGTTGGTTCCACTTCTTTCTTTCTTTTTTTTCCTTAAATAATTTACTTTAATTTTATGTGCGTTGGTGTTTTCCCTGCATGTATGTTTCTGTGAGGGTGTCAGCCCCACTGGAGCAGGAGTTACAGACAGTTGTGAGCTGGCCTATGGGAGCTTGGAATTGAATCTGGAACCTCTGGAAGAACAGCTGTTGTTCTTAACCACTGAGCCATCCTTCCAGCCCCTCCATTCATTTCTTGTTGATTCTTTTTGGCTATTCCTCACCTAAATACCAGAATGATCCATTGACTGTGTGAAGTTTGTATTTGTGTCTGGATTATACTCAGTTTGGGAAACAGAATCTTTTCTCACTTTAGTGCTTTTTGTCTCTGAGATGTAAAATGTTAGTAGCTTCAGCATTGTCCAGTAGAACTTAATGTAATGATGGAACTATTCAGAAAACAGCACTGTTGTGTCTACTAGCACATGAAATGTGGCTGGTTTTTACAAAGAAACATAAATTGTAATTTAATTAGTATTATTGGTTTTTAACAGTTACTCTTATTCAGAGCTAATTTTCACTTTCTGCTCCTGAAATTTTTTAACATAAATTTTGAGTAATAAACTTAATTCAAATAAATAACTAGCTAGATATGGGGACACATGCCTATAATCCCAGCTCCTGAGTGGTAGAGGCAGGAGAATTGCAAGTTCGAGACCAGTCTGGGCTACTTGGCAAGACCCTGTCTAAATAAAACAGCAGAATCAAAACTGTCAGTAAATAACATAGATAACCAAGCATGGCCCTCTCTATTATTCCAGCCTTCAGGAAGCAGAGGCAGGAGGAGAGCACTGTAATTCAAGGTCATCCTAGTTTGTTTTGTTTTGTTTTAAGATTTATTTATTATTTTTACAGTGTTCTGCCTGTATGCCAGAAGAGGGCACAAGATCTCATTATAGATGGTTTTAAGCCACCATGTGGTTGCTGGGAATTGAACTCAGAACCTATGGAAAAACAGCCAGTGCTCTCAACCTCTGAGCCATCTCTCCAACCCCAGGTCATCCTAGTTTCTGTAGTTTTAGGCTAGCCAGGGCTCCAGAGTGAGACCCTGCCTCACCATCTCTGCTCCTTCTATTGTAGGTTCTGTCTCATTTTTATTCCTTCTCTCAGTGGCTCCTGAAGGAAACTGGTTCTTTTGTTTTTGTTGTTGTTTGTATGTTACAACATACACACATATGGAGACCCAGATTCTTCCTCATCACTTTTCATTTTTTTGAGATAGGTGCTCATAGATCCTAATGCCCCTTTTCAGCCATCAAACCCAAAGGATCTTCCTGTCTGTACCTCCCCAGTGCTGGGGTTACAGTATACACTGTTGCCTGGCTTTTCACACTGGAGCTGGGGATCTGCCCAGCAAGTGCTTTACCAACTGAGCCATCTCCCTAGCCTCAAAGACTGTTTTTATTTGTTCTCTTTTTCCAGAACTGAATAGTTACAAGTAAAAAGAATATTTTTATTTTTCTCTTATACATTTGATAGTATGTTTTACATCTTTGTGACCTTTCACCCTTTGCTGATTTTATTTAAACTTTTCCTCAATAATTTTTTAAAAATAAATTTGATTGTTTACATGTGATTGTATTTAAGCAAAAAATGGAATTTAGGTCCATACTACTTGAGGAAAAATTCCAGATTGTGATGTCACACCCCCCCCCCATTCATGTTAAAACTTAATACACACAATGTATAGATGTTGCGAGTTTGACCTTTGAGAAATGATTATGTTATGAGTAGTTTGACCTCATGAGGTTAGTACCCTGATGAAAAGGCTCAAGGTTGAATGGCCTCTTACTTCTACCCTGTCTGCCAGTGAGGAGGATACAGTGTTCTGGAGGATGCCTCTTGCCCTCTTCAGATACCTGTTCTGCAGGTGATTCTATTCTTGTGCCCTCCAACTTCTAGACACTTAGGACATATGGTTTCAGTTCTTTATTAATTACTTAGTCTGTGGTATTGTATTCTAGCAACACAAATGAGCTGAAACAATTATAAATAATACTTTCATTGGACAGATTTTTTTTTCCACTGTTAAAAACAGTGCTTCAGTAAGCAGCTTTGTCATTTTGTATTTGTGAAGGTTCTTGTCTGTATAGTTGGGAGAAAAAATGCCCCTTATTTTGGTACCTATTGTTAAATAACTCCATAGGAATTGTGCAATTTTGCATTTTTTAGGAGTGTATGAGTAAATATTTTTCTGGAAATTATAAAAAATGTGTTTTTAAAAGATTTATTTTGAGTGCTCTATCTGCATGTACACCTGCACGCCAGAAGAAGGCATCAGATCACATAATAGATGGTTGTGAGCCACCATGTGTTTGCTGGGAATTGAACTAAGGACCTCTGGAAGAGCAGCCAGTGCTCTTAACCATTGAGCTATCTCTCCAGGCCCAAGAATGTGTTTTCATATGTTCACTGTTTTGCTGGATAAGCAGTATTTTATAAGTGAAGTTATAATTTGCATTTCCCCAGTATGTTTGATTAAGGTTTATTATTATTTGGAGGAGTGGTCATTTTCTTTGTAGTTTTGTAAAAACTTTTTTAAAATCAGTGATTACCATTGTCTGTGATGTTGGTTGCAGGTTTCCACTCCACTTTGTCATGTGTCTTTATTCAGTATCACTCTTCGTCCTCCCATCTCAGTAAAATATTTTTTTCTAAGTTGTTACCTATTTGTTCGTGTCATTTCTTTACCTCCTCCCCAGTGAATTGAAATTACACCTAAATTCCCATGCCTTTGAGGTGATTTCTAGAAAGTCAGTTTGTTTCACTCGTCTGTTTGTAAACCAGCTTGACCAGTTTTTACTGACTGACGCTTTATGTAGTATAATTGAGAACTTGATAGAGTTGCATTGCTTCTCTGTTTAGAGCTCTGCTTACTTAAAATCTTACCTATCCCTTTGTCTGTTTGAGGACGGCTCTTCCTGACCTTGGGAGTGCACACTTTTCAAGTTCTGGGTTTTCAAGGGTGTACACCCGGCTTCATTTATTTTCCTGTACAAAATTTAGACTCAGTTTATTAAATTTATTAAGCATTTTGCTATTGAGAAGCCCTCTAAAGAAGTAGCATGATACTCTTGGGAGCGTTTTTTACCTGGCTGAGAGAGGCAAGAGAGCTGGTAAATTCATTTCTTCTACGACTTTCCAAAGACCAGAATGAATTAGCTGTAAGAAGGTTCTGTAGGGCCAGTGAGATGACTCAGCAGGTAAAGGTGCGTGTTGTGCAAACCTGACTTGATCTCTAGAACACACAGGAGAAGGAGAGAACTCATCCTGAAAGTCACCCTTTAATCTCTGCAGTATGCCGTGCTTCCACTCTCCCATACCAATAGCAAATAAAGTATATTTAAAAGAACTATTGTAGTTTTTCTAATTCTAAGAAGCTGGGTTTTAAAGTACTCCCAACTGCAGGCCTGAGGGGTTGTTTTTTGTTTTTTTTTTTGTTGTTGTTGTTAATAGAATAGAATATGAGAGAGGATTGAAGGTATTTTATCTGTTTCCTAAGTTGCTTTTACATCATGATTTTAGTAAAAGTCTGTTTTTTATTTTAGTCAAAAGTCTGTTCTTTGACTAAAACAACATTTTTTTTAAATTTTTTTATATTTAAGTTAGGGTCTCAGCTATGTAGTTCTGGCCTGTCTGGAACTTACTTTGCAAACCAGCTACCCTCCTCCAACTCACAGAGCTCCATCTGCCTCTGCCTCTCGAATACTGGGATTAAAGGTGTGTGCCACTGCACCAGCCTTCATCTCCAACATTTATTCCTGGTACAAACTCTGGGTGAGTGCTGATCAGGTGCTCTGCTACTTAGCCACATCCCCAGCAGTTATATTAGCAATTCTGGGGCCTGGAGAGGTGGCTCAGCAGTTAACGGCATTTGTTGCTCCTCCAGAGGACCTGGCTTGGATTCCCAGCACTAACGTAGCAGCTCACAACTGTCTGTACTAGTTCCAGAGGATCTGGAACCCTCATACAGACATGCGTTCGGGCAAAACATCAATACACCTAAAAATAAATAAATCTTTAAAATAAATTTTAAAAAAGATTCTGATAAGAGATTCAAGACCAGAGTGCTGTGATCAGTTGGTTGGTACTTTTGGGATGACCGAGGGATTAGAGATGCGTGGATGGGATATTTGTATCTAATGTGTTTTGAAAATCATTTGAAATGTTATTGAATATTTTCCTGTAGCATTTAAAATTATTTCATTCCTTAGCTGTTTTATAATTTATTTAATCAACATTTTTATTTTTATTTTTCTTAAAATATGCTGTTAAATCTGAGCACAACCATGATTCTTTTTTGGTGAGGAATTTCTAGTGTAAATGATAGAAACTTTTTTTTTTTGAGATAGGATTTCTTTGTGTAATAGCCCTGGCTGTCCTGGACTTGCACTGTATACTAGGCTGATCTTGAACTCACAGAGATCCACCTGCTCCTGCCTCCCTAGTCCTGAGATCAAAGGTGTGTGTCACCACGCCCAGCCTGATATGAACTTTTTAAATGTTTTGGTAGATACTGCCAAGTGTACTACAGGTTAATTACCTTCAGGCTGTTTTGGTTTTTTTTATGTTGTATTTATTTATTTTATGTATATGAGTACTCTATCTGCATATACATCTGTATGCCAGAAGGTGGTTTCAGATCACATTATAGATTGTTGTGAGCCACCATGTGGATCCTGAGAATTGAACTCAGGAACTCTGGAAGAGCAGCCTTCACCTCTTAACCTCTGAGCCATCTCTCCAGCCTAAGACTGTCTTTTCAAGTGAACACCATAGTATATACTGAATGTTTTTCCCCTAAATCATTTACATTTAGGAGGACTCATCATTATTCCTTATTTGAACCACAGTGATTAAGTCATTTTGAACTCTTCCAGTTTTGTTGCTGTTTGGTTTTAGGGACAGGGTCTTATTATCCAGCTCTGGCTGGAACTCAGTAAACAGATCAGAGTGGCTCTTTCTGCCTCTCTGTTAATCTGGGATAAAGATGTCTTCTTCCACATTCAATAGTCTGAGTCCTTTCTTAGCTCACCCTGTCCTTAACTTTTAGTGTCAAATAGTGCTCATATGGGTCTGTGTTAGTTAGGATCTTTGGAGTTGAAATAAGAGACATTGTTTTCAAGTACTTCCTTTATATTTTGTTAATCCTTTTTATAATGAATTCCAAATGAATAAGCAAGACTTTCTTTTTCTTACTTTGCCACTCTCACTTTTTAAATTCTCCTTAAATTTCTTTAACTGTTTGTGCTTAAGTTAGTCAACTAATGCTGTGCCAGTTTGATGAACAAGAACTTAAAAGATAATAGTCGAGAGCTCAGGGTCTGGAGACTGTTGAAGTTTAGTCCCAGGACCTGATTGAGTGGCCGGTTGCTCATTATTTCTTTGGGTTTTAGTTTCCTGATCTTCTTTACAACTTGTTTAAGGCTAAGTGAACTAAAACGATCAACTCATGTAACAGTAACTAGTTCATGATAACCTAACTTTTATTAAATAGAAAATATATAGCGTTCTGGCTGGACACAATAGTTTATTATGAATAATTTCTTTTCTCTCCTTCTATAACTTCTGTTCCTTGCTTTTTAAATGGCTGGGTCTGGTGAATTGGTTTTTAAGCACAGCCCTGTCATCAGAACAAGTTGGAAGGTAAAATAACCGCAGTATAAAAGATGGTGAGAGTCAAAGTTGCTCCCGCTCATGTCAATTTCTGCTCTGACAGCTCTTTTTTGCTTTTATTTTGCATTCTATAGAGCCAGCTAAGCGTGGCACTCTGGCAGTTCCAAATCTCTAGTTGCTAAAGGTTTAGGATTATGATAGAGGACCTCTTTCAGTTCAGTATGTAAATATCCTATGTGAATAGAAACGAATCACCTTTTATGGGAATGACTGTCATTCCTGTGTGTACTCAAGTATTTATTTTAACCAGATAACTGAACGAAACATCAAGTAATAAATTACACTATTATTTTGAAAATTATGAATACCAAATTTTATTTATGTGGACAAAGTCTTCATATATACACTAGGGTACTTTTGCTTGTAGTAGGTTGTTTTAAAATTTCATTTCAGCCAAATGTTTTGGAAGGGTTGTGAACTCTTTTAAGAGTTCAGATTTTTTTTTAAGTTATGCTGCCCTCTACTGTTAGTTAATTTATTGCCACACAAACATTCATGAGTCTATACCAGGACTTTTTAGTATTTATTACTGCTATTGGATTGAATTTTGATAATATAAAATATTCTGTGACAATTTGATTAAAGTAATATTGACTTTTCACGAAATATGTTTGTTCTCATATTGGCCTTTGGAAAAACTTTGGTCCTAAAACAAACCTTTGCTTAGTCACAACTTTGCATTTAATGTGATGACCTTTAAGTAGTTACTGCATTGATCTTCATATGCATGTGTGACTCAGTTTGTGTCAATAACCTATCCGCATACCATATGCAAAGATTTTTCTAAAATAATTGTTTCTGTTTATTGTTTGGTATTTGAGGTTTCAGGACTTTCATGTTTCAAAATATTTCAGGTTTTGAAAATTTAGTATTAAGAAAGATATAAGCAAGTCTTTAAGATCTAAAAGGAGACATTAAAAATTATGTTAAAATTTTAACCTGTTTTTGTAGTTTTCATTGTAAAATGAAAAGAGTAGAGATAATAGCATTGTTTTAATGAAGTACCTTCTCCATATAAAGCCCGATACTATATATAAGACAAATGTGGGAGACAAAGACTGCAAACTACGAGCAGTAGGTCAAATTGGACTACCTTGGTATTAGTGTCTAGAGGTCATCGCCAAGAATTCTAACAGGTTGGAAGATGCTAAAATTGAGTAGTAGATTTTGCTTTGATCATGGAGTTACTGAAGTGTGTCTTGACAGAAAAATGAGATCATTTGTATTTAATCTATTTTGAAAATCTTGAATTAGACAATACCTTATTAGATGTGTAATTTGAAAATACTTTCTCCTGTTCTTTTTGTTGCCGTTTTTGGAAACAGGCTCACTATTGGTTCTGGTTGGTCTGTAACTCACTATGTAGATCAAGGTGGCCTGGAACTCAGGGATCAGCCTGCCTCTATCCCTCCCCCCTTCCTCTTTCCTCCTCCTTCTCTCATCTCTTCTTCCTTCTCTCTCCTCTGTCCCCTTTCCCCTCTCTCCTACCTTTTTGTAGCTGTCTTTCTCCAACGTCTGCTCCCTGACTGGCTTGGAACTCATTGTATAAACTAAACTGGCCTCTACTCACACATTTGTCACACATCTCTGCCTCCTGAGTGCTAAGAAACCATTCCTCCCCCTTTTTTTAATCTTCTACCAGATTGTTTTGTTCATAGGGAATGTGATTTCTCTAGCTGTTACTACGAAACTGTCCTTTTTGCAGTTCTACCAATTTTTTGATAGTGTGTGCATAAATGTTTGCAGTTATATCTTCTTATATTAAAACTTATTAACATAAAGTATCCCTTCTTTGTCTCAAAACTTTTTAAAATAGTTTATTTTATGTGCATTGGTGTTGTTTTCCTGTATGTATGTCTGTGTGAGGGTGTCTGATCCAGAGTTAGAGACAGTTGTGAGCCGCTGTGTGGGTGCTGGGAATTGAACCTGGGTTCTCTGGAAGAGCAGTCAATGTTCTTAACTGCTAAGCCATCTCTCCAGCTCCTTGTCTCAAAACTTTTCTTGATTTGAAATCTCTTTTGTGTGGTAAGACTATAGACATGGTGCCACATGCCTTTAATTCTATTGCGGCACTGGGAGGCAGGAGGATCTCTAATTGAGGGCAGCTAAACTACATAGAACAACTTTGAGAAACTTAAATATTGCTGGGGATGGTGATCCATGGTCTTTAATCCCAGCGCTCCAATGGCAAAGGCAAATGAATCTCTGAGTTCCAGGCCAGCCTGGTCTCGATTCTAGAGGGGTTCTCTGTCCCAGGTAGTTTCCAAATAAATTGAGACAGAAACCGTTTGGTTTTATAAAAGCTTTAAGACACCATAACTGGGCAGACATCAACCTTCTAAGCTATTTTGCTATTTCCCAGCTACACACCTCAAGTTACTTGCCATAATTATTTCTGTCTGGGCAGCTTTTGTTCCATCAGGCCAGCCCTCATGGTCCATACTGCCCCATGTTGACTTCCTTCTCTCCAGCTTTCTCTCCTTCCTCTCTCCCAGCTTCATGGTTGTGTTTCCCCAGCCTCCCCCCTCAAGCCTGGGGAAACTAAGCTCCACCTACTTCTCTTCTGCCAAGTTACAGGCTTCAGCACCTTTACTAACCAGTTAACTTTAAATTGGGTTAAACTAAGTTTACACAGCAAAGACCAATGTATGTGAGAATGTGCTCAACTGGATAGCAACCAGATCTTGAGGGCAGTATTTAGCATTAAAATACATAGCACCAGACCAAACTCCGAGAGATCATTATTTAATTTTTTTTTGTTTTTTGAGATAGATTTCATTAATATTAAAAACTCCTCTGTAATAGAGAATAAAATTACAAATTAGAAGCAAATATTTGAAAATTATCTGATAAAGAACTAACTAATGGCCAGACATAGTAGCCCATGCCTTTAATCCTGGCACTGGGGAGGCAGAAGAGGCGGCTCTCTGTGAGGCCAGCCTGGCCCAGGACAGCCAGGGTTGTAACACAGAGAAACCCTATCCTGAATTAGTGGTATATCTAAAAAGTTACTGTGTTATTCAGAGTTACAAGATTGTATAATTATCTGTTAAAAGACATTTTAAAATCAAGAATAATAGTTTTACTACTCACTCCAATATTGTCATTTTTATGATCTTTTTATTTTTATTTTATAGATTATCTAACATTTTCTAATAGTAAAGAGGCTTCCCCTTCCCCAGTTTGTTTTAATGAAATACTTTTACTATTTAGATAAGACTATGTTCAGTTCCCTGTGTAGCACATACTGACTTTTAATCACCTGGAGTTTTACAAAGTGTTTCAAAGCCTTTGTTTGCTAAGTCTGTAACCTGGCATAGTGAATCTGTTCTTATGGATTGGTTTACCCCATGAAACTGGATCAGTTTTGTGCTTCTTTGCATGTAATTTTACACTATTATTCATGAGGACAGAAGCCATTTCCTCATACCTGTGGTGGATATGTTCCAAGAACTCTAAGAGATTACCTTGACAATGGACATAGTGGTACATGCCTTTAATCCCAGCAAAGGCAGACAGATCTCTGTGAGTTCAAGGCCATCCTGGTTTACAAAGTGAGTTCCAGGACAGAGAGGGCTGTTATGCAGAGAACCCCTGTCTAGGGAGAATGGGGGGGGGGGGGATTACCTTGAATCTTAGATAAGACTTAAACTTTGGACTTGCTTCTTTTAAAAAGATTTATTTCAGTGTGAGTTCCTACATAAGTATTTGTGCAACACCTGCATGTCAGGTTCTTGTGGAGGCCAGAAGAGGGTGTTGGAACTGGAATAACAGGCAGTTATGAGATTCCTCATGTGGATACTGGGAACTGAACTCAGGTCCTCTGCAAGAACAGTAAGTGCTGTTTACCATGGAGTCATCTTTCCCGCTCCCTGGTGTTTGGACTTTTAAACAGTGTTGGAAAGACTGTGAGAATTTGGAGGTTTAGACTTACTGCAGTTTGCATTATGAGATGGCTGTTAGCTTATGGAGACAAGGAGTGAAAGGTTTTTGCTCAAAAGTGTTCTGTTTGGATATTAAGTTGACAAAGGGTAGAGTTGTGATGGTTTATCTTGAGTGTCAACTTGAGATTTAGATCACCAGGTTTAACAGGGATTATTTAGATTGGGTTAATTGAGGTGGGAAATTCAATCCTAAACATGGTGGTACATTTATTACATTTACTGAATTAACAAGAAAAACTGTAAGCCGAAATAAGCCCTTTCTTCCCTAAGTAGCCTTTGTTAAGTATTTTGTCATAGTAATGAGACCAGTAATATTCTCTAGTGTTAATTCTTCATGAAATTTAGGAGAAATGGTAGTGCTTCTGTAGCTCTGGTAACCATTTAAATCCCAGATAATTTTCTTAATAGCATTTTCTTTTCCATGAGAATTATTAGGAGTTTGTGTTGAGGATAATTTCCAATTGTTTAAGTTATCATTAATAAAGTGTTCATTAATGTTGCATACTTGAGCTATAACCATGAAAAAAAAATCATGCTACATTCACTAGTTCTGTAGGACAGTTCTTGTTGAAGTTAAGTCAGTAAGACAGCTAAATAGATCACTGTATGTATAGCAGTTGGGAAAAGTCTTGGCAAAATAATGCCATATCATAGTAGGTATTGCTGTCATTTTAGTCTTGGATTTGGGCAAGTGTGAAAATTAAATTCATTTTTAAGAAGATTTTTATTTTATGTATATGTTTGCCAGCTTTGTATTAGGTGCCCTGTGTGTGTATGTGCAGGGCCTGCAAAGGCCAGAAGAGGGCATCAGATCCCTTTGAACTGGAGTTGCAGATAGTGTGAGCCACCATGTGCTAGGAACTAAACCCAGGTCGCTACAAGAACAGCAGTGTTCTTAACCACTGATTCCCAAATTCATTTATTCATTAGGATTTAACATTTTTTTCTAAGTGTTGTATCTTTTCATGATTTGCTCTAAATAGTGTGCTTTTGTATTTTTCTAATTCTGTGACAATACTAAGAAAATACCAATTTAAAACACAGTCTTTTTTAAAAAGGCTGTTTTATACCTTCAGATTGTCATTCTGGTAACAAGAAAGGGCAGTAAATACTTTGAATTTCAAAATTTACTTAACAAGTATCTAACCATTATTTGTACTTACTTATTAGTCATTGAAAATGAAATCTAGAGTCAGACAGGACTCCCTTTTCTCCTAATTATGATACTGTTGATAAACTAATTGTCTAAACTTTGTGCTCCTCATTCATGAAATGAACAGCATATAATGGTTTTTGACTGATCTCTGAGATATTTGATATTTGATATACAAGCTAAATACAATGTTAAGTGTTTTTTTTTTTTTTTTCGGGAAAACTAAGCCATTGCACTTAGGCAAATATAAAATGAACATAGACTACAGATTGTATTTTATTTACTTACTAATGAGAGAACAGCCCACCAAGCCTTTGTTAACCTAGGTAATGTTAACATAAAGTCGTTGAATCAGAAATGAGGTAATGGCCACAAAGGCTGTGCTCTTTTAGTGATCTTTCCATATGTTAATATTTTATCTCTGCTTGATAAAAAGCATTAGGTTAGAATATATAACTTGGGGCTAGAAAGATGGCTTAGTGATTCAGAGCATGACTGCTCTTCCAGAGGACCCAGGTTCAATTCCTAACATCTGCATGGCAGGTTACAGTTGTCTGTAACTCCAGTTCTAGGGGATCTGACATCCTCATATAGACATCCATGCAGGCAAAACACTAATCAAGTCACATAAACAAACAGAATATATAACTTGACATTGTCTTGACTTTTTGTGATAGTGATTGGAGGAAGTACATTCTCCTAAGTCAGAGTTTCTGAATATCACCACTATTGATTCAAACCAGATCATTCTTCATTGTGGGAAGCTGTCCAGTGTTGCTGTAAGGTATTCTACACACCCACAATGCCAGTAGATCCCTGCCTGTCAGCTACAGAAGCAAATACTGCTATTTATCTCTGGGGATGGAGGACAACAGAATTATCTCAGGTAGAGAAACATTTCCTCAGATAATGCTGAGTAGCCAGTGTCCCCTACAACACTGAAAGAATGTATATTCAAGCTTAAATATAACACATAAAGCACTTTGTACAGTGCCTGGCAACTAATAGACAATACAGCTGTTTTTGACAACTTCTGGTTTTGTTGTTAATGACACCTTCCTTAGGCTGTTTGAAAGTCAGTATTGAAAATTTATACTTTGATACTCATTGGTTAAAATTAGGTTTTGCACATTAAGCCACAAATTTACATTTCTACTGCCTGCAGTTTTAAGTAATGACACATTTTGGCTCTATAAATTAATCTTCATTTTAGTTAAAAATCAAATAAGAATCACTGAAGTTCTTAATTATTAAAATTATTGTAACAGTATTGTAATTGAAAATGTTTCATGTTTATATTACCATACAGCTAGCTCACTAAGGTGAATCCATTATGATGATCTTTGGCCAAATAGTAATTGTATTTGAACCCTGCCTGACGTTTTAGTCTGGTAGATACATATTGGTGAGCAAATATGCCAGAATATTTTTTGAAGGTCCATTACTCACAATCTACATGATCAGTGAGACAAATCCCACTTGTACATAAAAATTAGAGAAATTATTTTCATAATTATACAAAATGAGTTTACTTCATAATGTGAGTAAATTACTATAAACAAATGCAAGCTTTAAAAACCTTTAAACATTGATAACGTTCCAAAGTGCATACAACTGTGGTTGCCCGGGCAAGACCTGCTAAAATCTGGGAATTTGATTGTAATTTATTGAAGTCGCTTTTTTACATAAGAAAAAGCCCTTTTTGGCTCTTAATCCCAATCATAGTATCCAGACCTCAGCTGTAGAGCTGAAGAATATTAGAAAAATAAATGTACTTTGGGTACATGTTCAAGACACTTGGTAGGCATCATTGGCCCAGGAGTTCTGGAAGTGCTGAGGGCCAGAAAAAAATATCTTGTAGAATCAAAACCAAAGTGCTTTTCCCCAGTGCCATGCACCGTAAAGCAGCTGCACTAGCTGCACAGCGCCCTTAGAGTTTGCAGGTAAGGTAAGTGTGCACACTCTCTTTAAAAGCTTGGGGTTGGAATCTACCAGGGCTTCAGAAAATAAACAACTGGAATTCAAGTAGCATGGCTTGAGTGACTTTAGTTTTTTGTTTTTGTTAACTTTTATTATGTTGTGGGCTAGAGAGATGGCTCTCTGGTTAAGAGCACTGCCTTCTTTTCAAGAGGACCCAGGTTCAATTCCCAGCACTCACATGGCAGCTCACAACCATGTCTGTAACTGCAGTCTCAGGGGATTGAGTATCATTTTCTGGCCGTTGTGGCCACAAGCACACATGGGTGCACAGACATAGGTGCTTATGACGAGAACTCTTTAAAGAAAGATTAACTTTGACTTATGTGTGTGCCACATGTGCAGGTGCCCTCAGAGACCGAAAGAGGGCACCAGATCTCCTGGAGCTGGAGCTGCAGGTGGGTGTGAGCCTCCCTGTCTGTATGCTGGGGGCCAAATTCAGTTTTCTGAAAAAGGAACAAGTGTTTTTAACAACGGAGCCACTTCTCTAGCCCAAGCTCTGCTTTGTTTGTATGAAAGCTTTATGTGAAATGCCATTATTCTCCGTTGATACAGTATTATTTGCTTCGTTTTTATGCTCTGCTCCTGTGAAATATTAAATATATAGGAAACTTTATATATGGGGTGGGAATCTTTTCTGATAATATTTTGATGCAATCAGTGGTTGTTGGTTTAATATTTATATGACTATTTTAAAATCCTACATCAAGTTGATCTTAGATTATATATAGAGAAAAATCTATCTAAATGAAACAACAAAAGCATGCTCCTTTACTTAACCATCTGTATGTCAGGTTAATGCTACTTTAGTGATGGTTCATACTTTGCCACAAAATGCAAATACTTAGCATTACATAGAACACTGGTTCTCAATATGTGGGTCACGACCCCCTGAGGGTCCAATGACCCTTCACAAGGGTCCCCTGAGACCACAGAAAGGGCAGATATTTATGGTGCAATTCATAACAGTAGCAGATTATTTAATGAAGTAGCAACAGAAATACTTTTATGATGGGGAGGTCACCACAACATGAGGAACTGTATTAAAGGGCCGTAGCATTAGGGGGAAGGGTAAGGCCCACTGCCATAGAACATTATTAAACAATATAAAGAAGTGATGTGTTGGCATTGGGCAGATGGCTCAGTAGTTAAGAGCACCTGTTGTTTTTGCAGAAGAACTGGGTTTGGTTCCAGCACCCACAAGATGGCCTCATCTACAACTCCAATTCCCAGAGGCTCTGACCCTCTTCAAACCTTTGCAGGCACAAATGTGGAGCACATACATTACATACATACATACATACATGAACTCAAAACACTTGTATTTAAAAAATTTTAAAGTGATATATTTATATTGGGAGGGGTGAGGGAGGGGGCTACAGTTGGGATACAAAGTGAGTAAACTAATTAATAAAAAATAAATATATATATATATATACATATATATATTTAAAAAGCATGTGCTCTAAAATCAGTTGAAACCAGGAAGAACTTTCTAACATATTTTTGGGAATAATTGGTTATAAACAAATATTTAATTTCTTAACTTGTATATGTTTACTTAGCATATGTGTTGGTGTGCATGTTTCATGATGAGAGGACAGTTTGCAGGAGTCAGTTCTCTTTCTATTATGTGGGTGCCTGGGACTGAACTCAGGTCACCAGACTTGTCTGCAAGCATCCTTACCTGCTGCATTAGCTCACTTGCCCCAGAAATAATTTCAAATAAAAATTTTCTTAGTTGTTGAAGAACTATGAAACCTTCCAGTTTATAATGTGAATATGACTTAAATTAAATTAGTAGTGGACTGAATTATACTTAAGCTTTAAAAAACCCCTTTTAATGAATATGTTGCTTTTCTGATCATCTTTTTGTTTTTCCTTCATCACAAAAAGTTTTTGTACTGTCAGAAAATCCTAGAATATTCTAGAAATGCCAAATGAAAATGGCCATATAAGGAAAATGTTTTTATTAATGTGTGTTTTAACATTTTGGCTGGGTATTATATTGTGAGCTAGCAAACCACTCAGGCCACATTTATGTTTCTCTGTGTTTTAATTTTTCTTCATGTGCTGTATACAATGGGATTTTTTTTTGGGGGGGGGAGGCTTTAAATATTAAAAGTGATGTTTTTCAATGTAAAAAAAATCACTGGAAAATTTTTTCTCCTTTTTAAAGCTGATTATATGTTATGAGGTCTATAAAGTGACTTTAAAATGCTACCCTTGTCATAGACTCATTCTAAGGTTACATATCACTGGTCATAATTAGTCCCATATTCTTTGTGAACATTGAATACCTTTTTAAACCCCATCACTTTAAGCCACGTTGGGACTCTTGTGATGGGCACTGCAAAATACCATTTGGGATTCTTGGTGGCCCTCTAGTGGGAAAGTGAAGAAAATCTCATATTTAAAATGTGTTATGGGAATGTATAATAGTTAAAAATAGTTTGAAAGGGCAACTAAGTTATACTTGAATAAGAAATACTTCAGTAATTTTGAAATTAAAAAGGATGTGGTTTGGGGCTGGAGAGATGGCTCAGAGGTTAAGAGTAGTGGCTGCTCTTCTAGAGTTCCTGAGTTCAAGTCCCAGCAACCACATGTGACTCACAACCATCTATAATGAGTATTGGTGTGCAGGAGTACATGCAGGCAGAACACTGTATACATAATAAATAAATAAATCTTTAAAAACAAAAAGGATGTGGATTAGCTAGTGTTGTCATGGGAGGTTTAATTTTATAGTTAGAATTTTTTATTTATTTTATTTTTCTTTATTGATTACACTTTACTTACTTTGTATCCCTCCCGTGGTTCCCTCTCTCCTCCCGTCCCAATCCCTCTCTTCCTCTACCCTCTGCATGCATGCCCCTCCCCAAGTCCACTGATAGGGGAGGACTTCTTTTCCTTCCTTCTGATCCTAGTCAATTAGGTCTCATCAGGAGTGGCTGCCTTGTCCTCTTCTGTGGCCTGGTAATGCTGCTTCCCCCTCATGGGGAGGTAATTAAAGAACGGGCCAATCAGTTCATGTCAGAGACAGTCCCTGTTCCTATCACAATGGAACCCACTTGGATACTGAACTGCCATGGGCTACATCTGTGCAGGGGTCTTAGGTTATCTCCATGCATCGTCCTTGGTTGGAATAGCAGTCTCAGGAAAGACCCCTGTGCTCAGATTTTTTGGTTTTGTTGCTCTCCTTATGGAGTTCCTGTCCTCTCCAGATCTTACTGTTTCCCACTTCTTTCCTAAGATTCCCTGCACTCTGCCCAAAGGTTGCCCATAAGTCTCATTATCTACATTGATAGTCTGCAGGGCAGAGCTTTTCAGAGGTCCTCTGTGTCAGGCTCCTGACTTCTTCCCTCTTTTCTCCTTCTTCTGATGTCCATCCTCTTTGCCTTTCTGCATAGGAATTGAGCATTTTAGCAAGAGTCCTCCCTCTTGATTAGTTTCTTTAGGTGTACAGATTTTAGTAGGTTTATCCTATATTATATGTCTATATGAGTGAGTATATACCGTGTGCATCCCTCTGCTTCTGGGATAGCTCACTCAGGATGATCTTTAGGGAAACAACACCCTTCACTATAGCCACAAAGGACATAAAGTACCTTGGTGTAAACCTAACCAAGCAAGTCAAAGACTTGTATGAAAAAAATTTCCAGTCTCTGAAGAAAGAATTAGAAGAAGATATCAGAAGATGGAAAGATCTCCCATGCTCATGGCTTGGCAGGATTAACATAGTAAAAATGGCCATCTTACCAAAAGCAATCTACAGATTCAATGCAATTCCCATCAAATTACCAACACAATTCTTTACAGACCTCGAAAGAAAAATTCTCACCTTCATATGGAACAACAAGAAACCCAGAATTGCTAAAACAATTCTCTACAGTAAAAGATCTTCAGGAGGTATCTCCATCCCTGATCTCAAGCTGTACTATAGAGCAACAATACTAAAAACTGCATGGTACTGGCATAGAAACAGACTGGTGGATCAATGGAATCGAATAGAAGACCCTGACATAAATCCACACACTTATGGACACCTGATTTTTGACAAAGATACCAAATCCATTCAATGGAAAAAAGACAGCATCTTCAACAAATGGTGCTAGTCTAACTGGAAGTCTACATGTAGAAAAATGCAAATAGATCCATACTTATCACCCTGCACAAAACTAAAGTCCAAGTGGATCAAAGACCTCAATATAGTTAGAATTTTTTAAAGACTATTTTCCAAAATGTTGGAATAGTAAACAGTATATATTATTGACAAGAAACTATATACTGAAATATACCTTGTAAGACTAAAATACATTAGCTAACATTTTCACTGATGTATTATAAATTCATAATTTATTATTTAAAGCTTCGTGGTAAAATAAATTAAGGTCAAAATGTTAAATGTACTATCAAAGTAGGACACTTTTGAGAGGTGAATTGTCCTGTAAATTTTAGTTAAAGCATGTTAGAAACACCTTGAAACAATAATGTGAAATAAGTATTTTTGCCAGCAATAAGCATAATGCTTACACTATATGTTTATAAAAGGTTTGCTTTTAAATAATGTACTTTTAAAAGTTTAATTTCCATTTTATTTTATCTTTTCTATATGATTTTTCTTCTGTCCTTCCTTTTAAAGCTAGCTAGCTCTTTATGTGGGTTTTGGTAGAGGCTGTGAGGCAGCACAAGCAGATCTAAATCACAGTGGGGGTGGTGGGGCCTTCTAGGCTTCCCAAAAGAAATTCCTGACCACCCTGCTGTGCCTGGCACAGTTCATGCAGTAATGTAGTTTGGCATAGAACTTGGGAAGTACAGAAGTGTGGAAGAATTGCCCCTGACAGCAGCGCCCTCTACTATGTACCAAATGACAAGCTTTTTAGTGGTCTCATCTTTGTTCATGTACCATACATCCAATTGGCTTAAGCTCCTGCCCTGATTTCGCTCAGTGATGGACTTTGGAGATGTAAACAAAATAAATTCCTCCCAAACCAAAGTTGGTTTTGGTCAGTTTTATCATAGCAACTAAAAACAGACTAGGCAGACATCACAGCTCAAGATCCTAGGAGGAAATTAGGAAATTAGCTGTGTGGGTGTTTCACTGTCATTGTACACCAAGTTTTCTAGAGTACGTCTTAATGAGAATACTTTAAAAATTGAATTTACACTGCAGCTATTACCATACTGCTTTGTTATGGTTATTCATGGATTAATGGGTATTTTACACATACACAGTAACATTTATGTTAAATTTATAATTAAAAAAATTATGAATTTGTGTTAAATTCATAATTAAAAAAAACATTCCTGGTACTGGAGAGATGGCATAGTGGTAAAAGCAGCTGTTGTACAAACAGAAGCCCCTAGTTCAGATCCCAGCACCTAGGTGAAAACCGAGTGTGTGCTACCCTGTGCAGGTTTCTGTACTCTCAGTGGCTATAAGGGGTACAAACAAGGGTCACTAGGCCATGCTGGCTGCCAGCCTAGCTCCAAGTTCAGTGAGAGCCCTGGGGCATGAGAATGAGGAGGAGAGCGTTAGAGCGGAAGACCTGATGTTCTCTCTTGGCCAACAAATGCTGTTGCTGGAGCTCTGCAACTCCTTACTCTTCCTCTTTATCATGTTTTTAAAGCAGTAATCTGATGGGATTTGGGTGTTGTTGTTTTTTTCCCAATTAGAGGCCATTAGGTGGAATAGTGTCCTGTCTCATATAATTGCCCTGTACTACTCCCTAATAGGGAAAATAAAAACCATACAGTATAGATTTGAACAGTATAGATGTTGACATTACTGCCCTTATCTCAGGCTTTGCTCCATTGAGAGTCTTGTAGTTCCAGCCATAATATAGAAAGAAGTAGAAGAGGGAGAGTGATGTGATTTACAAAACCAGTAGCTGTCTGCTATTAATTTATCAATTATGCCTGTCTTAATATGGACTCTATTATCAAGAAAGAGTTGGAAGCCTAATGGTTAGCTTTTAATAGTCTGTGTATTAGAGGAAAGCAAGGAAAGCAGGTGGTAATATTGAGTGAAGCAGCATGTAGCTTGACTTCATATAGTAATTTTGCTGAAGTCATTAATTTCAGAAGTGCTGCCACTAAATCACTTATCTGTTTTGTTTGTTTTCAAGACAGGGTTTCTCTGTGTAGCCTTGGCTGTCCCGGACTCACTTTGTAGACCAGGTTGGCCTCGAACTCACAGCCATCTGTTGCCTCCCTGAGTGCTGGGACTAAAGATGTGCATCATTGTGCCCTTCAAACTGAAGTATTCTTGAAAAATAGTACATTTATTATACAGAGTGATTGCTTTTTAATGATGTTTCTGTTCAAATGTATAGTGTACTTTGGCCATATTCACTTCCTCTTACACTCTCCTATCTTATTAGTTCCTTTCTCTTTACAGCCCTGCTTCTCTTTTGTGTCTGTATGTGGTGGGTGTGTATATTTACAAGCAAGTGGAAAGAATTGAAGATCATTGTGATAAGGATAATAAGCCAGACCCAGAAAGATAAATATTACATATTTTTCTTTACACAGGAACCCTAGATTAATTGATTGTATGTATTTCTTTCTCTTGCCTTAGTGCTCTGAAGACATAAAGCAGTGTGTTGAGTAAGAATGGGGAGAGCAAAAACCCTTGCTTTAGATTTTAGAGAAAATGAAAAGTTTTCATTTAGGCTATAAGTTTGTCATAATGCTAGTGAAATATTCTTTTATTCTAGTTTCTTTGGGGCTTGTTTGTGACTGGGTTTCTCTGTGTAGCCCTGGCTGCCTTGGAACGTGTTCTGTAGTTGGTCTCAAACTGTAAGAGATCTGAATGCCTCCGCTTCCCTAGTCCTGGAATTAAAGGCATGCCCCACTACTGCCCAGGTCTTTGGAGCTTTTATTATAAAAGGATGTTGATCTTTTGTCAGAAAACTTTCTTGGATCCTTTGTGATGATTGTGATTTCTGTCCTTGAGTCTCCTTATACGGCAGATTTTCTGTACCAATCTCTATGTGTTGAACCATCCTAACCTCCTTGTAATGACACCATCTTGGTCAAGGTGGAATGTGTGTGTGTTGTTGAATACAGTGTGCAAGTATTTTACTAAAAAAAACTATGATCTGTGTTTATCAGGGATAGTGGTCTGTAACAATTATTGTTGATATATGTTAACCCAATTTTGATATTAGGGTACTACTGACTTCATAAAATGAGTTTTGTGTTACTCCCTTTCTACTTTATGCTGTTATGTAGGGATATATATGTTAACTCATTTTAAATGTCTGATAGAATTTAGGCTTTTTAAAGCACTCTAAGTAGGGTAGAGAGATGGCTCAGTGAGTGCTTGCTCTGTAAGCATGAAGACCAGAGTTCCCAGAGTGGCATGTGTCTTTGTTCTGTGTCTTAGTTACTGCTCTGTTGATTTGATAGGATACCATGATTAAGGAAACTTAAAATAGTTTATTTGGGGCTTAACTTTTCAGAGGGTGAATTTATGACCATTATGGTGGGGAACATGGCAGCAGGCAGGCAGGCATTGTTCTAGAATAGTAGCTTAGAGCTTACATCATGATTAGCACAAGAGGCAGAGAAGCACAGATAATGTCATGAGCTTTTGAAGCCTCAAAACCCACCCCCAATGACACACCTCCTCTAGCAGGCCTCACCTCCTAATCCTTCTCAAACAGTTCCACCAACTGGGGACCAAATATTCACATATGTGTATGTGGGAATGGGGCATTCTCATTCAAACCACTACAGTCTGTAACTTCATCACTGGAGGAGAATGATAATTGATCCCGGGTGCTCCATGGCCAGCCAGTCCAGTGAAAACTCCAAGCTTTGGCTTCAGTAAAGAGACTTTATCTCATAAAAGAAGGTGGAGAGGTTATCATGGAAAGACTGATAATCAGCTTCTGGCCTCCACATAGTCATACAACTAACACACTCCTTCCCTCTCCCCTCCCCTTCCCTTTTCCTCCACTCCCCTTCCATCTTTCCCCTTTCTTCTCCTCTTCTTCTCTCTTCTTTCCTCCCCTTCCCTCTTTCCCCTCTGCTCCCCTTCCCTCTCCTCTTCTCTCCTTTCTTCCCCTTCCTTTCCTTTTCCTCTGCTTTTCTTCCCTCCCCTCCCCTTTTGTCTCCCTCTCCCCCTCCTTCTGTCTTTCCTCTCTCCTTGTCCCTAACCCTCTCCTTGTCTCCCTTCCTCCCCTTCCTCTCATTCCCTCAAGTCTGTCAAAATTAGTTAAAACTGTATTTAGACTATATTATTGATATTTTCTGTTGTATTTTATAATTCATGTCTCCTGTTATAACTTCATTGTCCTAACCTTCAGGACTAAAATTAAGTATTGGCAGAAGCTACCTTTGAATTAATTAGTCTATACATATTGAAGGGTATTGAATGTGTGTCCACACCATTAGAATATAGTATCTAATGCTCTCTTGAGACCAGTCACTAAACATTGATAACAAACTATTCTTATGTAAGAATACTCTTTTAACACATACACACCCCATTAATGACACAGAAAAGAAGTTCAGAGCATTCTTGAACACCATCTACTTTCCTGTGAAGACATTTTTAGAATCCGCACATCAGTGGGATTCTGAATTACTTAATTCTTGTTGTTCTGTGCTTCATTTATTTTATTTAATATGATTTCCAGTTCCATCCAGGTTGCCACAAGTGACAGGAATCCATTCCTTTTTAATATTGGATAGCATTCCGTCAGTGTATATATGCACCACATTTTTCTCTCCCATTCACCAAGTGGTCACCACTTAAATCGCTTCCATTTCTTGGTTGTTAGAAGCAGAGCTGTAGTGAACATGGAAGGGCAGCTGTGCCCTTAGTAAATTTATACCATCGCATGTATACCCCGTAGTGCAGTTGCTAGAACCTATGGTAAATTTAATTTTTTAATTTCTAAAGACTTTCCATACTGTTTTCCATATTGACCATACTGATATACAAAGATAACCTTTAGTCTTTGATGAGAGCCATTCTAATTGGACTCAATGATGTCTTGTGTGTCTGTGGTGGTTACTGATGTTGAACCCGTTTCACATGTCTCTTGGCCTTTCACATACCTCATTTTTAGAAATGTCTGTCTGTTCATGTCTGTTCTCCAGTTTTAAATTGGGTTATTTGGGGGATTTAGCTATTGCATGTTTTCTGCTTGCTGATCCTGCGTTAAAGGTATAGTTGCTGCTTCCCCCATTCTGTAGCCTTTGTCTTAAGCCATGAATGCTTCTTTTCCTGTGCAGCAAGTTTTTTATTTGAAGTCTCATTTGTCTGTTCTGTGTCCTGTCTTAGAGGTCTCATCCAAAAAAAAAAAAAAAAAATTCCTTGCCATTCCAATGTCTTGAGCTATTGTTCTTATTTTCTCCTGTGGTTTCATAGTTTTAGGTTTTACAACTAAGTTTTTAACCTATTTTGAGTTGATTTGTGTGAATGGGGATTTAGTTTCATTCTTCGTAGGCAATCAAATAATCTCAACATCCATTTAAATTAAATTAAAATTGTACTTACTATAAACAGTGTCACACGTATTTTGATATGATATATATTGAATATATAGATCATTTAAATTTATTGTTTTTCTGTGTGTATGTGTGTGGTGGTAAGAAAATAACTTAGTAGAGTCAGTTCTCTCCTTCCACCTTTATTTGGGCTCCAGGGATCTAACTCAGTATGTCAGCTTGCTCAGTAAGTACCCTGAAGTCTACTTCTTGCCACCTCTCATCAGTGTTTTGTAGCTTTTTTTTTTTAAGAGTTTTTTTTTTTTTTCTTTTTTGTCTTTCTGGTCAGATTTATTCCTAAGTCTTTTTTTGGGGGGTAGCATCTAGGACCATCTACCCAGAGGTGGTACTGCCCAAAGTAAGCTGGCCCTCCTACATCAATTATCAATCAAGAAAGAATACCACAGGCTTGCCTTTTAATTTCTAATTTTGATTATTTGCTATTAACATATTAACATTTTATGGTACTTCTAATTTTTGTATGTTGATGCTATTCTGCATCTTAGCTACATTTGATTATTCTGATAGATTATTGTTGGAAAATTCGGGCTTTTTTTTTTTTTTTTTTTTTTGGTAAGATTTGGTCTGCAACAGTGACAATTTGATTTCCTCTCTTCCAGTTTAGATGCCTTTTGTTTCTATTGTTTGATTATTCTGGTCATGCCCTCCAGTACTGTGTTAAGTGAAAATGGCATCCTTGTCTGGTTCACAGTTTTAACAGGAAACCTGTTGGTTTTCCCCCAGTCAGGGAAATGTTAGTTGTTGGCTTATTACAGGTGACTTTTATTGTGTTGGTATATTTCTTCTGTATCTAATTTCTTTACCATGTTTAGTCATAAAGTGATGTTGGTTTCTGTGCTTTGTTCTGTTGGTATGGTATATTGGGTGTGTTAATATATCTTTTTTAATCCTGATCAGTATTCTTTTCTATGTATGTAACATATTTAGTGGGGAAGATACTTATTCCCCAAATACACACTTTTGCTCATGGTCTTTACCACTGTAATAAAAAGCAAACTTGAACAGTGGTCTTTTGTCCTTGGCTTCTTATACTAGTATAATGTCCTCAGGTTTCTGTGTTGTGCTGCCCAGTTTTATGTCAACTTGACACTAGCTAATGTCATTTTTGAAGAGGAAACCTCAACTGAGAAAATGTCAGATTGGCTCATGGGCAAACCTGTGGTATATTTTCTTGATTGATAATTGATGTGGGCTGTGCCACCCCACACACAGGTAGGTAGGTGTTGTGGTTTCTAAAAGAAAACAGACTGAGCAACCCATGAGGGACAAGCCTGTAAATACCATTCTTCCATGGCATCTACATCAGTTCCTGCTGCCAGACTCTGCCCTGTTTGAGTTCTTGCCGTGACTTGCCTCAGTGATGGACTGCAAGCTGTAAAATGAAATAAACCCTTTCTCTGTTTTTCGATCTAGAGACAGTGGGGAGTGGACCTGGGGGAGGGGAGCCAGTAAATGAGGTGGACTTAAGTCTAATAAGTAAGGTGTACAATCACAAAGACAAGCTGTACTGGCAGACAAGCTGCACAGGGCAGAAGGGTACTTTTCCCTAGAGGCATATAAACAAACAAAAATAGCCAGTTGTAATGAATAATCTGAAATAAACTCACTGCTCTCCACTATACCTGGGAGGGGCATAAAAACATAATCCAAGAATAATCTATGTTTTTGAAGAAACTGAGGTCACAGATTCTTGTCTTGGTTTCTTGGTGTTTCCTTACAAGCATTCAGGAGTCTTCTCACACAGTTCCATTCTTGGACTGTGTTCCAACACTCCCAAGTTATTTTTGGTAATGATAATGTAGTTATCACAACAATACAAGCCCTAACTAAAACACATCTTATAAATCTGTAGTTCATTCTTTAGAGATATTATTGCATTGCAGATGAATATAATATTTTATTTATTCATAAATTAACTGGCAGTTGAGCTGCTTTGTGACTGTAAACACGTGTGAATAAGTTCTGAGTACTTCTTTTCAGTTCTTAACTGAGGCATGGGGTTGTTGAGTAATGGGCTAACTCTTGGGATCCTCAGGAACGGTTCCTCTCTTCTAACAAGTACACCTCCCATTCCCACCAACAGTGTACAGAGTGGATATTGAGTGATAACTTGTTACAGGTTTGGATTCTGTCATGAATGATAATGTTAAATGTCTTCTCATGTGCTTATTGTTCTTTGAAAACTGTCTCTTTAAATTCATTTCAAAATTATGTTGTCTTTTATTGTTGTGTTGTTAGAGATCCTTTTGCAGTCTGGATACTAGACCCTTTTTAAAGAAATACTATTTGTGTTCTGCAGTGTGGGTTTCCTTTTTGCTTTAGTTTTTTTTTTTTTTTTTTAATTGTGCTTAAGTATGTGTCTGCACAGTATGTGTAGATAAATGGACCAAGGTCAGAAGAGAGTGTCAGATCCCATGGTGATGGAGTTACAGATGTTCGTGAGAAGCCCTGCTTGTGCTATGGGTACTGGAATCTGAACTCCAGTCCTTATGATTGTCCAACAAGTGCTCATAACTACTAAACTACCTCTCTAGCTCTCACTTCTTTCTTTGATACCGAGCTCAGGCTCCTGGGATTCCAGGTGTGTGCCACCACTCTTAGTTTACACAGTGCTGGAGACTGAGCCCTAGGCATCATGAAGGCTAGGGACGTATGTTACCAGCTGAACTACACCCCAAACCCACTTTTTGTGTATATCTCTATATTGACATCTAGAATCAGGAGGTATGAGTTACTTTACTTCATTCTCACATTCAAAGATTTGTTGTGGCAATTCTTGGTCCCTTACAATTTCATATGAACATTAAGAACTTGAAAATTTGGGCATAAGGAGTGTTATCTCCAGATGGGATATTTATCCCTAATTATGGGTCATGTTAGAATGGTGGTAAACAGTTTTTTCTATGTTGAAATCTGCTCATAGAAAAATTCAAGTATTTCTCCTTTTACTCCTGTATCCATCATACTAGCAAATAACCAAATAATTGAGGTGGGCTTTTTTTTTACATGTGTTCTATTTAATTAGTGAAAAGATTAGCTTGTCATCATTCTCAGGGAATGCCTTGTTTTAGGCATTAATTATCAAGAGGTACTAACATCTCAAAAAGAAGTAACTAGACATTCTGTGCTTCCTGCTACAAGAACACACTGTTAGATGGTTCAGTGGCTAAGAGGACCGGGGTTGGGTGCCCACCACCTACATGGCAGCTGACAGCAGTCAGTAAGTCCAGTTCCAGGGCATCTGTTGCATTTTTCTGGTCCTGAGGGCACTGCAAACATGGTAAGTGCAGGCAAAACACACCCTTATACAGAAAAGAAAGAAAAAAAAAGAATCTTAAAGAAGAAATAGAGATTAAGAGGAAATATATAGATTAAAAGCTATAGATTAAAATATTCTGGCCTTTCAAAATGAACTAATATGTTTGTTATTGTTAGTTTCTTTAGTCTACATTCATGAGTATGAATATACACATTTTTATACAATGCGCACATTTATATACAATACATACAGTGTTTTGCTTTAAAATGTTCAAACTGTGTTTACAGTTTTACTTATGCACACATACAGCTTTTTGTATAATTATATCATTGGCCTTTCCTATTATATTTTTACCCAGTTTAACTTAACTTACATAAAATTTCTTATGATGCCTGCCTGTTTTTTTGTTTTTTTTTTTTTTGACAGGGAGACTTTCATTAAAAAACAACTACCACTACTCTGAAGTCAGTGTCTCTGTGGATGTATCTCTCCTAAAAGTACATGCTAGTTATATCTGCTATGAAAATTTAGATTTTACTTTAGATTCAACTGAGTTATGTGTCTACTGCAAAAAGAACCTTCTCTGAGGTTAAGAGATTTTCTAATCTATGTGTATAAAGATTATACCTGTAATCCCACCACTCAGAGAAGCAGAGGTCATTCTGGTCTACAAAGCGAGTGCAGGACAGTCAAGGCTACACAGAAAATACCCTGTCTCCAAAAACCAAAATAAAAAAAAAAGATAAGAACTTCGAGTGCAGTGTATTAGTATGCACACTTAGCATAACAGTAGTGCTAAGTTCTCCCTAGGTACTGTGACCTAGACAGCCATGGGGTTTGCCCAGGTCATGGCACCAGGTATGGGTTCCATCTTGTGAAGCAGACTTTAAATCCAGTCATAGCAGTTGGTTACTGTCATAGTGTTCATGCCCCTATTGTACTATGAGGCATATCTTGCCAGGCCAGTTATAATTCCATATTCAGCCAGTATTTGTGTTCTTCGTTGATACAGTTTCTTTTTGTTGTTGCTCTGCCCTGTTTTGTTTTACTTTCTGAAAATGATACTGGTTAACATAAGGACATTTTGATGAAAGTCTATAGTGTACATTTGGGCATATTTCTCCCCTTCAACAATACTGTCTTCCCTATACTTCTTTTCCCTTTAGTCACATGTGTTCTCTAGATCCTTTCATACCATGTATACATATATGATTTTATGTATTTACATGAAGTCTAAAACCACAAATGATATGAAATATGTACTATTTACCCTCTGAGACTGACTTTATTTGCCTAATGATTATCTCTAGGTGTATTGATTTTCCTGTAAATAAAACCTCCTTTTAGCTAAAAGAATTCTCTGTATGCATAAGTGTACACATTTTTTGTCCATTCCTTTGTACATGGATGTCTAAGATGGCTCTTTAAAGCAGTTATGAATTACACATGGAGTTGATTTTTGTACAGGATGAGAAATAGAAATTTAGTTTCATTCTAAGAATGTATCATTGATAATGTATCTAAGATTAATTTCTAGAAGTGGAATTACTAGGCAGAGAAATAAAAATATTTTAAGAGCCGTTGAATCATTGCCACACTACCCTCCAGAGACTCCTAATTTGAATTAATAAATTTTGCATGCTAAATTTCTTCATGCTAACACCTTTCCTGCTTACTAAACACATTGAGCAATTTTCCTGTAAGTTATTGTCCCACTTGTGACTTAAACATACTTACTTTTATTGTTGACTATTCTTTTCAAATAATTTATAAGAGCAGCTTTTAGTGGCCAGTGATATTTTTAGTATTTGGTTTTGTTTCCTGTTATACCTTATGTTTTTTATTGTTAGGTTAATTTGTGAGTAATCTGAGAAGTTACTTTGTTTTGACTTTTCATAGTAAGCAGACATAGCCTGCGTTGAAAAATGCACCATATTTTTCCAGTTTCTATTATTATAATTTAATTTTATATTGTGTAGAGTAAAACATATTTTTAAAGGTTAGTCTTTTAAAAATGGATTGTATAGGGCTGGGTATAACAAGTGTACACCTTTAATCCTAGCACTTGGGACTGTGAAGTTGAAGGTCAGCCTGGTCTACGTAGTGACACCCTATCTCAGACAAAGAAAAAAGATTGCATAGGTGTGTGTGTGTGTGTGTGTGTGTGTGTGTGTGTGTGTGTGTGTATGTCTCCTTTCCTCCATCCATGTTCGTCCATCCATGCATACCCAAGTGATTTCAGATTATTTTGTTAGGTAAAGGAAAATGCTGTTTTTCTGCTGGGCTGATTTTCAGTTCCAAATTGAAATGGCTGGCTGATTTCTTTTTTGTGCAAGTTAACTGACAAAGGAGACCAATTTAGCTAAATCAGCAGATTTCCATGCAGCCTTCATTCAGACAGCTCCTTTTAGAGATACATGTACCATCGGATAAGAAAGGGCAAATTAGTATCTTGGTTTCTGTTGCAATTAAAAAAAAAAACTTTATTGTGACTTTGTAAGTGGAGTCCTGTTCCTTTCAAATTTTATCTCTTAGGCCACACAAAACTCTTTCATATTGTTTATATTTAATACTTGAGTAATTATAAAAATCATTATTTGAATTAGTTTCAGGGTTTCTTATACTTAATAGTGTTGTTTACTTCACAGAAATACCGGTATCAGGATGACGAGGTCCTTCCTCCAGAGCACATTTCCCCACAAGTCACTAATGAGGTGCTCGGTCCAGAACTGGTGCATGTCTCCGAGAAGAACCTGTCAGAGATTGAGAACGTCCATGGATTTGTTTCTCATTCACACATTTCACCAGTTAAGGTAGGACAACTGTTTCTTTATCATTGCTTATTGCTGGGACTTAAATGTTACTTTTGTTTATAAATAATTGTTCAAGGTCATGTGAATTTTCCACTCTTTGGATTGGTTTTGGTTTTATAGTCTTAAAGAATTTCATGCTGTTTATTAGTATTTCAAATTCATTTTTAAACACTTGATTAACATAAATCTCATACGTGAGATTTGAAATCTCATGTGGATTTTCATGGTCTTGTCTCTTCTCTCTTCATAAATAGTCATAATCCTGTTTTGTTGCTTAGTTTTTCTTAAGGTTCTACTACATATTTAGACTTTATAATAAGTGTATTGTTTGTATATTTTGAACTTTAATGGATTCATATATCAACTTGCAGTTTTGTGCAATGTTATAATCCTACAGTTCAGTACTTAGTTTCATAATCTAAAGTTTTCTATTTTATAGGCATTCATAATTTTTTCCCCTGAGAGAGGGTTTCTTTGTGTAGCTCTAGCTGTCCTGGACCAGCCTGGCCATGAACTCAGAGATCCACTTGCCTCTGCCTTCCATGTACTAGGATTAAAGGAGTGCACCACCACCGCCAGCCTTTTGTTCTCATTTTTAATTGGTATTGAAATATTTTTAGGTTATTGACAGGAGAGACACATAACTCCCTCCCCCTTTGCTTAATAGTGCCAAACTACAATATTTGTATAATTTTTGCTTTTAAAAGCAAGATTCAAGGCTTTCTGTAGTCTTCATAAATACATGATGGCCTTAATTTTCTCCTGATTTTGAAATAATAACTCATTGTAACTTGAATATTCGTATTTTTTTTTATTAGTGAGCTGGGATGCACATACTCATCAGTCAGGTTTCTTGTTTTGTGACTTGCCTACTTAGGATTTCTGCTTGCTTTTATATGGAACATCATTTGGATCACTTCGTAAGTGGGTGGCTTTTGTGTTTGTCTTCTTGTTGTTACCCACACCAATCCCAACATTTTGAGGGCAATCCTTTGTTTATAAAAAAAAAAAAAAAAAAACAGAAAACATTTCTTTTCCTTTTTCTAGAGCTCACACTGACTTGGGATCTTGAGTCTTCCTATCTCAACCTCTTGAGTGCTACTAGGATTACAGGCCTGGGCTATCATGGGCAGTGCTGAATACAGTGTTTTTTAAGTTAGTACATGATATCAAAACTTTGAACTTTCAGAACTTTCCTAGCATAGTGTCACATACTTCTAATCACCATACCTTGGGAGGCTGAGATAGAGAGACTGCTGAAGTTTGAAATCAGATTTGGGCTACATAGTCACTGCAAAAGGCTAGTATGGGCCATATGGAGAAACTGTGATTTTTCCCATCACTCCCAAAGTAAAAGGAAAATATTAAAAATGGACACATTATATTTATACTATATTTGATGGACATATTCTGCCAAAGTTCAACTTTGGCTGATCCAGGGGAAACTCTTGGGACAGGATGCAGAATCCATGTTTGCTTTATCTCTAGTCACTGAGCTGATGGCTCAAGCAACAGATCACAACAGATGATTGACAGAAGAAAGATGGGAGGGAAGCTCAGGATTCCTTCTCTAGTGACTCAGGACTGGCTATGCTGTGGCTAACTTGGAAAACCTAAACTGACCACTTTCTGCAGCCAGGGCTGCAAAAAGCAGCATCTAGCCAAAAACTGCAGGGGGTTATAAAAGGTGGCTCTTTGATCAGTAGATAGGCCTCTTGGCAGAGATTTCTGTTAGGATAAAGTCTATCTGCCATCTGAGTCTGTTAACTTTTTTGTGAATCTACAGGTGAATAAGAAATAAGAGATAGAAAATAGACCACTCACACATACGAGTATTCAAAAGTGGATGAAGTTAAAAACTTGAACCACGTTTATTTTCTGGTCACTATTTTTTTACTTTAGAGACAAAGCTGTCTACATCAGGAAAATAATTACCTCATAATCAAAAAGGCAGTTAATCTCAAAAATGGATGAATTCGAAAATGCAGCAGGTTACATATATTTTTTCATAAAAACTAAACATTTCTGATTTATGTCCATTACATAAGTTCATAGTGAGTTCAAAATGACAAAGGTTGACAATGCCTAAAGATTATCAGGGTCCAAGAGGTTACAAGAATATATGTCTTTTCAATTAGGATGACTTGGCTATACATTTTTCAGCTATCTCTTAGTTTATAGTGCGTTCAGGACAATAATTTTATCTGTCTTTCATTTCACGATACAAAGTAAATTCAGAATGACAGTGTTTTATGCCATATGCTGACAAAGTATAAAGTATTACAATGAAACAGTTTGTATTTTTTACATTAAGTTTGTTTTTAACTTAGACATTCCTTGGTAGGCCCTTTTGGGTTCATGAGAAGTTCAAACCAACTTGCCTGTATTTATGGTGTACCAGGATTCATGGTGTCATCTCTTAGGGTGAAAGCTTATCTGAAGCCACAAATCTGTCTCAAGCCTGTCTCCTAGTGAGGCATGTGGAGGTCCACAATAGTATTTACTGCAGCCATGAACTTTCTGTCAACTTTTCAACTTCTAAAATTGTTTCAATCAAATCTTAAATTCTATAATCAGGAATTAATTTATCTGAACAGTAGTACATCTTCATAAAGATCGCATATGAGGTTTTTCAATCAGAGTGGGTAAATACCCAGAGATTGACAGTTCACACCATGCCAGCAGCCCAGGAAGAAGGGGCATGTGAAGCTGGCATGTGAAGAAGGGGCATGTGAAGGCCCGCACGCCTACTCAACTCCCAGTTCAGTGGCTTTTGGCAACAGTCACTCTTCAGTATTTGTCTGCCTGCCTGCCTGCCTGCCTGCCTGCCTACCTGCCTGCCTACCTACCTACCTCCCACCCACCCACCCACCCACCCGTCTGTCTGTCTATCATCTATCTATTCAGTCCTCATACACTACATTGAGACTGCAGCTTTCCTCCCGCCACGCCAGTCTTTCCCTCACCTTCATTCTACCCATCTTACTCCAGAAAAGAGTAGGTCTCCAAAGCACATCAACTGAACACGGCACAAGAGACAATAACACCACAAACCCTCACATCAAAACTGATCAAATCAACTTAGCAGGAGGAATAGGATCTCAAGAGCAGGCAAAAGAGTCAGAGACATCTCCGCTTTCACTGTCAGGAGTCCCACAAAAATACCAACAACCATAACATAAATGCAGAGGACCTAGCACAGATCCATACAGGCTCCATGATTGCCCCTTCAGTGTCTGTGACCCCCTCATGAAGCTTGCTTAGTTGATTCTGTAGGCTGTGCTCTCCTGGGGTGTCCTCAACCCCTCTGGTTTGTATAATTCCTCCTCTCTTTCTTCTATGAGAGCTCCGAGGGACCAGAGACCTCTAACATGGGCTTTCTCTCGCTGCCTGGTATTTGGTTGTTGGTCTCTGCTCCCATCAGCTGCCAGAGGAAGTCTCTCTTGCCTGGACTAGGCACTGATCTATGAGTGTAGCAGAACATTAGGAATAATTTCCATTTTGGGGGGGTCGCTAGTTTTGTTTGCTTCTACCCTAGATCTCTGGGTTGTCCTGGTCATTCGGGCAATGGGCTCCCTCTCCTGGTGTGGGCCTCAAATTAGACCATTCGTTAGTTGGTTACTCCCACCCTGCCCAGCACATCTTGCAGGCAGGACATAGTGAAGTTTTGTGGCTGGGTTGGTATTCTAGTCCCAGCACTGGAAGCCTTCCTTGGTTACGGAAAGTGATGCTTCGGACTCCATACCCTCCTTTGCTGGAGTCCTCAGGGTGGCAGCTACCAGAGTTTCCACACCATCTTCCAATGCCCTCTGATTGCAGTCAGCTCTCGCTGTACTTTGTCCCTCCACCCTGTCCCCCCTCCCCCGTTTTAATTAGGGTTTCTATTACTGCAACAAAACACCATGACCAAAAAGAAAGTTGAGGTGAAAAGGGTTTTATTTGTCTTACACTTCCATATTCCTGTTCATTATAGAAGGAGTCGGGACAGGACCCCAAACAGGGCAGGATCCTGGAGGCAGGATCTGATCTGATGCAGGAGCCGTCTAAGGCTACTGCTTACTGGCTTGCTCATCCTGCTTTCTATAGAATCCAGGACTACCAGCCCTAAGTATGGCACCGACTACAATGAGGTGGGCCCTTCCCCATTGATCACTAATGGAGAAAATGCCTTACAGCCAGCTCTTATAGAAGCATTCTTTTCAGGTGAAGTTCCTTCCTTTCTGATGGCTCTAGCTTGTGTCAAGTTGACACACAAAACCAGCCAGTCCACCTATTCCCATCCCCACCTGCCCTTAGTCTACCTGCAAAATATATTCTATTTCTCCTTCTCAGGGCGATCCATGCATTGACCCATCTCATCCTGTTTTCCTCCACCCCCTTTGAGCTCTCCTTGTTACTTAGCCTCTCTGGATCTGTGGATAGTAGCATGATTATCCATAGCTAATATCTACTTATAAGTGAGTACTTACCATGTTTGTCTTTCTGGGTCTGGTTTACCTCACTCAGGATGATCTTTTCTAGTTCCATCCATTTGCCTGTAGATGTCATTTAAAAAAAAAAAAAAAAAAAACACCTGAGTAATATTCCATTGTATAAATGTATCACGTTTTCTTTATCTGTTCTTTGGTTGAGGGACATCTAAGTTGTTTCCAGTTTCTGGCTATTGTGAATAAAACTGCTATAAACATAGTTGAGCAAGTGTCTCTGTGATAGAGTGGCAGCATCCTTTGGATATATGCCCAAGAGTGATATAGCTGGTATTGAGATAGACCAATTCCCAGTTTTCTGAGGAACCACCAGCTTTATTTCCAAAGTGAAGGTACAAGTTTGGATTCCCACCAGTAGTGGATGAATGTTCCCCTTGCTCCATCCTTGCCAACATGAGTTGTCACTTGTGTTATTGATCTTGGCCATTCTGAAGTTGTAAGATGGAATCTCAAGTAGTTTTGATTTGCAAAACTACTTTCTCAGTCATATGAGATTCCTCTATTGAGGAACAGACATCTTTCTGAACAGCACAGGCTCTAAGATCAACAATCAGTAAATGGGACCTCATGAAACTGAAAAGCTTCTGTAAAGCAGAGGACACTGTCATCAGAACAAAACAACAGCCTAGAGACTGGGAAAGAATCTTCACCAACCCTATGTCTAACAGAGGGCTAATATCCAGAATACATAAAGAACTCAAGAAGTTAAAAACAACAAATCTCAACAACAAGTACTCCAATTAAAAAATGGGGTACAGAGCTAAACAGAACTCTCAATAGAGGAATATCAAATGGCAAAGAAACACTTAAAGAAATGCTCAACGTCCTTAGTCATCAGTAAAATGCAAATCAAAATGACCCTGAGATTTCACCTTACACCCATCAGAATGGCTAAGATAAAAAACTCAAGTGACAACACATGCTGGAGAGGATGTGGAGAAAGGGAAACCTTTCTCCATTGCTGGTGGGAATGTAAACTTGTACATCCACTTTGGAAATCCATCTAGCGCTTTCTCAGAAAACTAGGACTAGTGCTACCTCAAGATCCAGCTATACCACTCCTAGGCGTATACCAGAATATGCTCAGGTATACAACAAGGACATTTGCTCAGCCATGTTCATAGCAGCTTTATTCATAATAGCCAGAATCTGGAAACAACCCAGATGGCCCTCAACTGAGGAATGGATACAGAAATTGTGGTACATTTATACAATGGAATAGTCAGCAATTACAAACAAGGAAATCATGAAATTTTCAGGCAAGTGGTGGGAACTAGAAAAGATCATCCTGAGTGAGGTATCCCAGAAGCAGAAAGACACACAAGGTATATACTCACTTATAAGTGGATACTAGGCATATAATATAGGATAAACATAATAAAACCTGTACACCTAAAGAAGCTAATCAAGAAGGAGGACCTTGGGTATCAATCTTTATTCAGAAAGGCAAACGGGACGGACATCAATCTTGGGTATCAGTCTTTATTTAGAAAGGCAAACAGGACCGACATTGGAAGAGGGAGAGAACAGGGAACAGGACAGGAGCCTATCACAGAGGGCTTCTTAAAGACTCTACCCAGCAGGGTATCAAAGCAGAGGCTGAGACTCATAGCCAAATTTTGGGCAGAATGCAGGGAATCTTATGAAAGAATGGGGAGATGAAAGACCTGGAGGGGACAGGATCTCCACAAGGAGAGCAACAGAACCCAAAAATCTGGTCACAGGGGTCTTTTCTGAGACTGATACTCCAACCAAAGACCATGCATGGAGATAACTTAGAACCCCTACACAGCTGTAGCTGTTGGCAGCTCAGTCTCCAAGTGGGTTCCCTAGTAATGGGAGCGGAGACTGTCTCTCACTCAGTCATCTCAGTGGCTGGGTCTTTCATCACCTTCCCAGGATGGGGGAGCAGCCTTACCAGGCCACAGAGGAAGACAATGCAGCCAGTCCTGATGAGACCTGATAGGCTAGGGTCAGAGGGAAGGGGAGGAGGACCTCCCCTATCAGTGGACTTGGGGAGGAGCATGGGAGGAGATGAGGGAAGGGAGAATGGGTTGGGAGGGGATGAGGGAGGGGCCTAAAGCTGGGACACAAAGTGAATAAGCTGTAATTAAAAAAAAAAAAAAAGTAAATTTTAAAAAAGAGAAAGAAAAGAACCGTGTTAGGATTGTGTTGGGGGTTGCATTGCTCTGTAGATTGCTTTCTATGGATGGCCATTTTTACTGTGTTAATTCTACTGATTCATGAACATAGGAGATCTTTCTTTTTTTTGATACCTTCTTCAGTTTCTTTCCTCAAATCCTTGACATTTTTGTCATACAAGTCCATTTGTAATTTGTATATAGGAGGGCTACTGATGGTTTTGTTTGTTTGGTTTTTTGGGTTAATCTGGTATTCAATCTTGCTGAAGGTGTTTTATCAGCTGCAAGAGTTCCGTGGTAGAATTTTTGGGATCACTTATATATGCTATATCATCTGCAAATAGTGATACTTTGACTCTTCCTTTCTTTCTAATTTGTATCCCCTTGAACTCCTTCATTTGTCTTACTGCTCTAGCTAGCTCTTCAAGTAGTGTATTGAACAGATATAGAGGAGAGAGTAGATGTATGTCTTGTTCCTGATTTTAGTGAAATTGCTTTGACCTTATATTTATTTTAATATTGGCTATAGACTGCTGTAAATTGCCTTTATTATATTTAGGTATGTTCCTTATATCTCCAATCTCTTTAAGACTTTTATTACAAAGGGGTTTTGGATTTTGTCAAAGGGTTTTCGGCATCTAATGAGTTGATCTTTTGTGGTTTTGTTTTGTTTTGTTTTGTTTTTTCAGTTTGTTTATATGGTGGATTACATTGACTGGTTTTCATATATTGAACCACCCATGCATCCCTAGGATGAAGTCCACTTGGTCATGGCAGATGGTCTTCTTGTTGGGATCAGTTTTCAAGTATTTTGTTGAGTATTTTTGCATCAGTGTTCATGAGGGAAATTGGTCTGTAATTTTCTTTCTTTTTTGAATTTTTATGTGTTTTGGGTATCAGGGTGACTGTGGCCTCATAAAATGAATCTGGCAGTGTTCTTTCTGTTTCTATTTTGTGGAATAATTTGAGGAGTATTGACATTAGCTGTTCCTTGAAAGTCTGGTAGAATTCTGTACTAAAATTGACTGGCCCTGGGGTTTTTTTTAATGACTGCTTCTATTTTCTTATGGGTTATAGGTATATTTAAATTATTTATCTGATCTTGAATTAACTTTTAAGTGTAAGACAGTCCCAGATTTCCTGGATGGTTTGTATCGGGAATTTTTTAGATTTTGCATTTTCTTTGACTGATGTATTAATTTCTTCTATTGAATCTTCAATGCCTGAGATTTCCTCTTTTATTTCCTGTATTTTGTTGATGAAGCTTGCAACCATGGTTTCTGTTCCTTTACCTAGATTTTTATTTTTTAATTTCCAAAATTCCCACAATAGCTTCTATTTCTATTTTCAGGTATTGAACAGCTTTATTCATTTTCTTCAATTGTTTGTTTCCTCTTGGCCTTTTTTTTTTTTTTAAAGGAATTTATTCATTTCCTCTGTTAGGACCTGTATCATCTTAGTAAAGTTGGTTTTAAGGTCTTCTTCTTCTGTTTCACTCATGTTGAAATATTCAGGGCCTTATGTGGTAGGACACCTGGACTCTGTTGGTGACTATTGCTTTGGCTGTTGACGATTGTGTTCTTACACTGGCCTCTAGGTATCTGGGTTTGGGATGTTTATAGGTCTACCTGTCCATTTCTGAGTTTGTCTTTGTTGGATGGGTGTTTTGTTCCTTAGTTTCTGTTTTCTCTCTGGTCTTCTGGCTGGTGTGGCCTGTGGTTGAGCAGGAGGTCTCCAGCTGAATTTGGGGCTGGACTTGTGACAGTTTGCATGGCCTCTGGTCAGAGTGTTGTTGTGTGTGCTGAAGTTTCAGGCTGGGATACACCAATGAGGAGGGAAAGGGGGATTGAGGATAGTGTGGAGGGGGAGGTACTGAAAGAGTGGGGAGGTCCATGGTTGGGTGGCTTATCTGGACTCCGGCATGGCTTCTGGTCAAGCAGGGGCTTTCCCTGTTTCCTTTTTTATTAGAGTAAAAAAAGATGTAGTAAACAATCTTTGGGAAAAATGTATAGGGAACATTTCTTTAAGATAGATTTCTAGAGGTCGGATTAGTGAATAATAATTATAATAACATTTTTCTAAGTTCTTGATATTTGACAGACTATATTCTGATATAACTGCAACTTAAGAATAATTTGGGGGATTCTTCTGCTTTTCCTACCTGTGTATATGAGTCATTGTGGTAGTTACCTCATAAAATATGTGTTTGAGGAATGAAGTAGAGTAAGAGTGGGAAAAGGCAATATTAAGTAAAATTATTAGAGTTCCTCCAGCTTTTCATTAAAAAGTAAAAATTTTAAAGTTAAAATTGATAGATTCTAAAAGGATGAATGTTTTATAGAACTCAACATTGAAATATATCTTATTTTAAATGTCATGTTCAGTTACCAGATTTACAACCTCTTTAAAAGAAACAAGCCAGTGCAGGGGCCTTTTCTGTCTTTATAGCATTGTGGTTTGTAATGAAGCAAAGCATTTCTTAAGGAATTTATACAACTTGAGATCTGATTTTTTTATTATTACTAATTAAATTTGTTATTTGACACTATCATATCATATCAGGTATATAATGCCCTCTCCTCCATAAATCTTTCCCCATGTTTGTATCTTTGTTTTGTTTTTGTGACCTGCTAGGGCCGTTTGAGTGAGCATGGGTTTTGAATTACTCAGTGGGACCTAGCAGGATTACCAGTGGGTACACAACTGAAGACAATGATTTTTCTACCCCAAATTTATCAGTAGCTAGTTGGTTCAGCAGGGAGGAGTAGGGCCCCAATGATTCTCTCCACCATTCCGTGACAAGTCCCGTCTTATGCAGACCCAGTGCAGAAAACCACAGCAGCTGAGTTCCTATTTGCAATAATTGTGCCATGTCCAGGAGATAATACTTTACAACCCTTTTCCCATCTTCCAGCTCCTATGGTCTTTCCTTGCATGCCCTCTTCTACAGTGTTCCCTGAGCCTTGGATGGGGCTCATAAGTACCTTCTTTAGAGCCAACAAAATGACTTAGTGGATAAAGATGCTTGTTCCTGACCTTGATGATATCCAGGTTTGATACCTGGGGACCCGTATGGTAGAAGTTGTCCTCTGACCTCCACATATGCACCATGGCACACATGCACACAATAAAAATGTAGTGATAAAAAAGAGAATGAAAAATAGACATCCTATTTAGGGCTGAGCACACAAGTATAGCTTGTTTTCACCACCCTGAGCAACCACTAGTCTCTGTATTCACCACTGTTCATTGCAGAGAGAAGAGTCTCTGATTGAAGGTAACAGTCCCATTTATTTATGGTTATAAACATAAATGTGTAGAAGATAGTTTGACACCATGTCAGTGTAGGTAAAAGCAGTAGCAAATGCTTCCCCGTGATCTTTCTAGCAACAAGTCATTGTCCAGATTTGCAGTATGAGGTGTGGATTCCCCCTAGTGGAGCAGGGCAACGGAGCAGGGCAGTTCAGTTAGAGTAGTTTGCGCACTCCACCTCCCCAGTCAAGCGCCTGTGGACAAATCTTCTCTGGCAGTTGATAGTGAAGACCACTGTCAGCAGGGGCGGATGCTGGTGCACGCCTTGAATCCCAGCACTTGGGGGCAGAGGCAGGTGGATCTCTGAGTTTGATGCCAGGATACCTTCTGGCTAGTGTTGGGGGAAGTCTCAATAAAGAAATTAGTGATATAATGCTTTTTAAAAATCGTAATATGAATAAAAATAACATGGGGTATAAGTTCAGGGGTTAAAAATAGTATCAAGACTCTAAAAACAATAAGTTGAGATATAAGGAAAGTAGTCAGAAAGTAAATTAAAATAAGCAGAAATTTAGTCTTCAAAACAGGTCCAAATCTTGGTGAAGTGACAGAGTAGAGCAGTTGCCATATATGTGGGAAATTGCAATAATATGGATAAACAAAATAATTCATACGATGTTCTTCAGTGGCAAAGGAAAGTTTTAGTTAAACTAGGATGTACAACATAAATATTGTTAAGAGAAACTTAAGAGAGGGGTGAATGGACAAGTAATTACCCTAAACTGAATTCATTTTCTACGTGAATACATTTCATAAAATAGTAGTGACAATATTGAAAAAGGGAGCCATGTAGTACCTCTTACAGGTTTTCAGAAATTATCAAACATGAGGTTTACAGAAGAACGCTTATAATCAAACATGAGCCTTTTTACTGACTGCTATATATCATCTTCGTGTTTCAAGTAAATAATGAGCAATTTCGAAATTAACTCATTCTTACAACTCTGGAACATATAGATGTTAGATTTTTTTATTTTTAAATATTTTAAAAATTATGTGTACATGTGTCAGATTGTGTGCGCACACATGGCTATAGACACACAGACACATGCACACATAATTTTTAAAATATTAAAAAAAAATCCAACACTTATATGTTTCAGCCAGAGGATCTCCAGGAGCTGGTGTTATGGATGACCATAAAGCTACCTTATGTGAGCACTGGGACTCACATATCTAGTTTGGATTCTCTGAAAGAATAGTACATGCTCTTAATCACTGAGTCATTCCAGCTCAAGAATTTTTTATTTTATTTTTATTTTTTTTAATTTTCCATTTCTTGTTGTGGTGGCCTTAAACTACGACCATATACAATTTGACCACTAGATGGCACCCATACAGAAGGGATTTACTTGAGAGAGAGCCAGAGAGAGAGAGAGAGAGAGAGACTGTGTTCTTTTCTCTAAATAAATAGTATTCTTTATTCACTAAGATTACTTAATATGTGCTTTTGTAATTATACCTAAAGGCTTTTGGGTTTGTTTGTAAATTTGGAAATATGTTTGCAAATAATTGATCTAGTCTGTGAATTTTTGAATTATCTTTACTTCTCTTTAATGTTATAATATACATATCACACTCCTAAGCTGCTTGTGATACTGAAGTTTTTCATAGTGATCATTAAATATCTACTTTGCTAGGTCTAGCAGTGTATACCTTTAATCCCAGCACTTAGAGGCAGACAGATCTATCTGAGTTCAGGGCCTTCCTGGGCTACATAATGGGTTCCAGTTTATCCAGGGGTGATATATAATGTGTGTGTGTGTGTGTGTGTGTGTGTGTGTGTGTGTGTGTGTGTGT